>NC_050516.1:27191798-27204118 GCF_002922805.2 Oryzias melastigma
AGAAGCATTCTTAACTTGAAGACTGTAAAAAGAATCCTAAACGCATCCCCAACCTTCAAACCTGCAAACGCTAAATGAAGCCCGCCAATATTACAAAAGAACTAAATGTCGTGTAATGTCAAAAAATGTCAAGTTATGCTCTTGTATCTAATCTTGGTTAGAGACGCTCAGGTGAAGAACAGGGAGTACGTGGTTGATCTATTTTGGAGGGAATTGCACAGACTGAAGCTGTCTGCTTTAGTTGACGCTTTTCTGCTTGTGGGTGCATTTGTGTAGGTGCCTGATAAACTGTTCTTTGACAGTGAATATAGATGCCATGTGTATTGAAGATGGACCTCCACCAGTGAAACCCCCAGTAGAGCAGATAAGAAATATAAATTAAGCTGATTTCGCTTAAAAATGTAAAAATACAGAAAATGCTTCTTTTTTTTAACTCTTACAGTTTTCATAAAACTGTGATCCCAATTAGTTTTGAAATGTATGATTGTGCAGAGACGGTTGAATTCCAGTCATCCAGTCTTGTCTGTGTCACTGAAATGCTGGTTTATGTGTACAATTTGGACTTAAATTACACAAACAAGGTTGTTGCTTAGATATATGTTTTTCTGCGTACATGTTTGTGTGATATTTGGGCAAAAAGAGTTTTTTTTAATCCAGTGAGACTCAGTAAATACTAATAAAAAAGCCCTGGGAATAGAAGATGATTACAAAGAAAATGAAGGACATGTGTGAAGTGAGATGAGTGAGAATTTTATATAAAAAAAAAAGAAAATCTGAGCCAGCTAGTAAGAATCCCCAAGTGGTGAAGAGTGCACCCTCTGTTCTTTTAAGTCTCATCTTCCAAGTGTTACCATGGCAATGCTGAGTCTTCAACAAGCTGACCACACTCGCATACTTGCACATAAACACACAACTGTGTACTTGTACTGTAGCAGCTGCACAGATTTTAACAGATACTGTATCACACATGTCTACCATAAAAAAAACTGTTATCTCACTGTAGGATTTAGAGGTAAAGAAACTTCTCCTTTGAAAGGATGCCTTACCAAATTATGTTTATTGCTTCTTTGAGGTGTGCACACATGAATTATCTCACTAATAATATTGCCTGCTTTGGTTCTAATTTAACATTTTTTTAGATACATTTCATTTGTATAGTGTCCTCATTTCTTGATAATAGTCACTTCATCGTCTTGATCAACTGCCCTTATGGCTGGATTTGGGGTGTCTACGGGCAAAAAATGGGTAAACCTCTTCAGGGCATGCAGATGAGAATTTTTAAGATCATACATTAGTCGGTGAGCCTGTAGAGCGAAAATGGCCATGCACATTTTTTCTTCAGCCGTGCAAGCTGTAACAGGTCATGGTGACACTTGAGAGTAAGTAAAGGTAATTATGGAAAGCCAAAGAGGTCAATAATCAATAGGAAAAGGAGAAACTGATGTATTGGCCATGAAAAGTGCTGCTTTTAAACGCACTTTTTAAAAGTAGCATGTTAATTCTGTCATCTTGTGTTGTCCCAAAATGGACGTAAAAAGAGGTGTTTTATCATGTGTAAGGTACACCGTAAATCAAGCAAAGTGGCGCACTTGACACACGTATGTGTCACAGCAAAACGCTGCTTTCAACTGGCAGTTTTGAACGCGCTAGAGTGGCGCTAGGGCGAGCGGCACTGGAGCACTTTCGATTCGCGGTTTATACGCGATAAAACGCTGCTTTTTACGCCCGTTTTTTGGCAACACAAGATTGCGTAATATTCATGCAACTATCAAAAAGCGGCATTTTTCATGGCCAATATGTTATTTTTTTACGGCGCTTTGCCTGGCGATTTTTGACCACTTTGGCTTGCCATAGTCAATGTAGGTGGACTCATTGCACTGTGCAAGGGGCTTATTTGTGCTGTTCAAGTGATAAGTGTGTTCCTTGCATGCAGCCTGGTATGCAAAGAGCACGTGAAATTAGGAAATTAGACAATCTGAGCCTGTTTGTTTGGGAATCATACTGGCACTTAAGTATCACCTCATCAGTAAACAGGTAGTACTCTCACCTTACTAATGACTGGAGTTCAGTGTAAGGACACGGTACGACAGCAGCACTCGTATGTCACAAGTGCGTGCAACTTACATTTGCCTTACAAATACCTATGATACACTTACCACACAGACGGCACTGGTATGTTCCATTTTCATGATATCCCTTTAGCTGGCTGTACAAGTCTCAAGGGAGTACACCTGTGCTCCCTTTGAGATCCTACAACCCTCCGGGCTCAGGCAAGCCAAAAACCCGCAGTAACCATGTGGGTCAACCCCCCGCACATTTGCATGTGACTAAGGCTTAAGGTTGATAAACAACACTTTTCACTTTATAAGAATGTTGCAACAGGTGTATCTGAAAAAGCAGCAATGGGGGAATGTATAAAGAGGGAGATCTTTTGTTGCTGTTTAATTAGCGGACATGTTTCTATAGAAAATGTCATGGTTGTAAACACGGAGATACAGATCATGAAGAACTGACCTGATCGCGTGAATAAAAATAAGTTTGACTCCATTTATCTGCCCTCCCACATACAGTGACCCTTTCACCTGCTACCTGGTTAATTCTCACCACTTTATAAGCATTACAGTTGCCAGGTTTATTTTACAAAAAGGGAATTTTATTTGCTCTGTGTAATATATAACAGACTCAGTATTTTGCTTTGTATGATTTTTGTGCAAGTCTTCAGGCATACATTCAGATAAAAATACATTAAAACGTGTGAAGGGTAAAGCATGTTAGTGTTGATTTTCAAGCGACGAAAACAATCTCTGCTCTTTTTTTTTTTTCAGCCTCCAGATAAGGAAGGTGGTCTGCCAAAGCAAGTGGGCAACAAGACAGAGTGCGGTTTGCTAGGATTGATCTTGGACTTGAAACGTGATTACCAGCCAATTAGAAACCAGATCCCAGAAGAAAAGCTTTACAAAGTCTACACCTTCAACTCCGTCCGGAAGTCCATGAGCACGGTCATCAAACTTCCTGATGGGAGCTTCCGCATGTACAGCAAAGGAGCCTCTGAGATTGTACTTAAAAAGTACGTTTTTTTTAATTATTATTATTTTATTAAAATGTATAGCAGATATCATTATCCTTGGTGGGGCAAAAACACTGGTGGTCAAGCAAGTCACTTCTATTTTACGTTGTCCGTTTGCATCTATTGTTGGTTATTTTTGCACAAATCCTCAACAGTTGTGTCACTTTCATTTGGCTTTTACTAACAGTACACCAGCAGATGGGTCCCTTTGGCAAAGAATTAAAAATAACAACATTTTAAAAACACCTGACAGGTGGTGGCAAATGAGAACAAGAAAAGAAAATTGAATCCTTTCAGAATTTATGGAACCAAAATAGATTAGATTAATTGCGTTTGGTGTCACATACTAGGGTGGATAAAATCATAGTGGAGACTATTGTTTTTTTCATTAGTGGTACATGTATGCCCAATTTGGTCTTTTACTACAAAGATGTACACTAATACAGTATATAAAAACTTTATGTCTTCTGCTAATTTCAGTAACATCCTTGGTGGTAATTTGGTTCTGCTTACTTTTCTTTGACAATGGCTGAGACCCACTTGCAGCTGAATTAGTCAAATAATTGATTCACATTTATTTTATTTTAATGTTAAAATGGATCATTTTTCAGGAAAAAGACATGAATGGCATTAATTGTTTAATTTGTTATCTCTTTTGCATAATACTAGACATCAGGGATGTGTATGTGAATATTTTTATGAAATGAACATGTAATTACATCTTTATTGTAGCTGGAGTGACCAGACTGGAGCATGGGAAGAATTCCCAGTAGGCCTCTCAACAGTTAAGGGGGTGTTTTAATTCTAGAAAAATAGGAAAAAGATTAGCTTAATTATACCACTCAATCTGTAATGTTCTTTTTAGTGCAAGCTGTGCAAAACACCAGTAAGTTGAATGTATTTTAAAGCTGATGCTCTTTCAGTTTATCATTTGAGACTATTAGGCCCCCAGTTCCATCGGATGCTAAAGTGCAGCAGATGCAAAGCAGTCCTGATGAAAAACAACAATGTCTTTTGTAATCAGTCATGTGGCCCCGCTTGCTTCAACAACCCAAACTTAAAGAAGCAATGCGCCATCCACAGCCAAAGAAATGTGTTTTAGTCAAATGCTTTTGGAGTTGTTTCACTCAACAACAAAACTTATGTGTATACACACACTATTTATGTTTTTGTCATAAAATAAGTGCAGATTTTTTAACAATGACAAACATTGAAGCTTAAACAAATACATTTTAGAAATAAATCAAACAAAAATGTAATAAAAAAGCATGATCGAACAATAAAAATTGATAAAATCGATTAGGGTTCTTCTTACTAAGTTTCTTCTAGTTTGTTTCTCATCACGTGCACATTGTCGTACAAGTTTAGTAGCTCTGGTGACGGGAAAAATGGGTGAAAATGCTCTGAATCTGGCTCTTCATTCAGAGTGGCCAACTCGAAACACGCTCATTCCACATCACTTCCTGTCCGCTCCGCTTCAGTCTCCAGAGGGACCACAGTCAATGTAATATAAACACTCTAACTTAATGGGGTGTTTATACTTGACATGTACAACATGGTTAGTGATATTGCTTTAGAATTAAACACCTTAAAGTTAAAATTAATTGTACAATTAGCCAAAATGACTCACACAGGCACTATCTCTGATTGTTGCTAAAAACCTCTCATAAAAAATGTTAAATCTATGACACGATGTGGGAAAGATTTATTTTTGGATGACAAGTGAGACAAAAACTGACTGCTTATGGTTAAAAAAAAGACTACTTATAAATAAAATGAGTCACATTGTTTTCAAGCATCATGTGCTGCTTGAGCTGTGAACAAAATGACAGTCGAAGCTGTTTTATGCTTTTAAAGAGAGGTAAAAAAATATTAAAAAAAATAATCAGGCAAATAATTATTTATTGCTCAAAAGCTGAAGATTTTTTAGATTAACATTTATAAATCTTAAGTTTTTTCCTGAAACCATTACATTTTTTTATGATTAATATGTTTTATTTTTGGTGCATAATTGAAACATTTTAGGCCGTGAATATTTGAATCTTTGTGTGGACTTGCAGAGTCTTCAAAATGGTGAAAACCACAAAACTCAAATTACATGAAGAATGTAACATTTCACTGATCGTCCGCCTGCAGATGCAGCCAAATCCTCAACGAAGTGGGTGAGCCGAGGGTTTTCCGTCCACGAGACAAAGATGAAATGGTGAAGAAGGTGATCGAGCCCATGGCATGTGACGGCCTCAGAACCATCTGTGTGGCGTACCGCGACTTTCCTGGTGATCCTGAGGCCAACTGGGATGACGAGAACAACATCCTCAATGATCTCACAGCTATTTGTGTTGTGGGAATAGAGGACCCTGTCAGACCAGAGGTAGGAAAGTGTGACATCTTGGGAACGTTGTGTAAAAGACCATTAAGCCAACATTCTCTCCTCTGCGACTGCAACAATTGGTCTTCTTAACATTGTCAACACAGCTTTATTAACTGTGCTGCACTGTAGTGTAGTGGTTAGCCCTCTTTCCTCCCAGTGAATAGGCCCTGGTTTTGGATCTTTCGGTGTGGAGTTGGCATGTTCTCCCCGTGTGATGAGTTTCTTCCTCCCAAAAACATGCTTCTTATGTTAATTGGTGACTCTATAGGTGTGAAAGTGAGGGTGAGTGAGTGTGGCCCTGCAATAGAAGGGGGACCTGTTGAGGGTTTAGCCTGCCTTTGCCCAATTTGTTTGACTCCAGTGATTCAACAAGGGGATTCAACAAATTCTGAAAATTGGTTGATGGAACTTTATTATTAGCTATTGAAATCATTGTATAGACCTGTAATATAATAAACGGAAATGCAGTAAATTTGAGCTTTAATGAAAAAAAAAAAGGGAGTACTAGTGTTTGGACCAAATGATCTCAGAGAATCATCCCCAGCTGATTTGGGTTTTTTGACTAACTTCTTAAAGTCGACAGTTTCTAACCTGGGTTTTAAACTGGAAAGTCATTTTAAACTTGATCACCAGATCAAGTAGCGAAAATGAGCTTTAATCTTCCGGAACTCTCTAAGGTGAAACAATTTTTATCTCCTGCACATTTTGAGACTGTAATCCACGTTTTTATCACGTCTCGACTGGATTATTTCCAACTCTCTTTATCTCTCTCCCGTCTCCAATGTGTCTAAAATGCAGCTGCCTGTCTCCTGGTTGGAGGGCTTTAGAGACCACGTTACGCCAATTTTAGCATCACTCCACTGGCTGACTGTACATTTTAGAGTTCGTTTTAAGATTATTTTATTAGTTTTTAAGTCTTTACGTCCAGCCCCTCTGAGATCTAGGCGGAAGCTCAGAGGGGGCCTTTACGGTTGCTGGTCCAAGGCTCTGGAATAATTTGGGATTGTACATCAGAGAAGCACCGTCACTGCCCACTTTTAAAATATGTCTAAAAACTTTTAACATTAGACTCCTGCTGTTTTTACTGTTATTTTACTGCTTTTCTTTTATTCATTTTCTAATCGCATTTTATTTTGTGTTTTTTATCTTGTTTTTGTGTTCAGCACTTTGTTTTAGCTGTCTCCTTTTTTGAAAGTGAATTATAAATAAAGTTGAGTTAAGAGTTCTTCCTTTTACTTACTTCTATAAAAGTTTTCATCAAGCTAGGTCCATAAAAAAGCAATAGTCACATTAAGAGCTTTCTGGTTTGTTGAATATCAATCATTTGACTTTGACATTCCTTATAGGTTAACTTAGAAAGACATGATTTCATTAGAACCTAGTCAGGTGATTCCATCTGTGCTATATTCAAAATGATTAGAAATAATGCAAAATTAGATGTTTTCAAGTTATACATGACTGATCTAACAAAATGATTTCAAAAGCGAGCTATTAATTTGTTGCAGCTGTTAGGTTGGAACATTGTTTAAGTATTCTTTCACAAAAGCTCTTGTGTTTTTATGGAGGGAAAAATACAGTAGAAAAAGCTTTGTTTTATTTAAACTGATGGCTAACCTGGTACTGTGGCAGCGTTTGAGTCCTCAAAAAGATGAGAAAGATATCCAGCTTGCAGTTTTAGCTGTTACAAGTTTGTATTTTTTTGTTGAAAAAAAGCTTTGCCTTAAAATATTTCTCTTTAATTGTTAATTTTGTTTATTGGTTGTCTCAGACTTTCTATCACAGTCGTTAAATTTGTAATTTGTTGTTATTCTGCCTTTTTTGTCATGTTTTTGTTTATTTTCACAAGTTCTGATGGATTAAGTCATGGAAGATTTTTATTATTTAATTTGAACGTGTGTTTATAAGGAGTAAAAAGGTGACAGCAACAAATAAACCTAGATTACATAAAAACATAAAGCACCGCAACACCAAACTCATAGAAGTAACATTTTAAATCAGCATTCATAGTGATCACATGAAATATCTGTCATGATTGTGCATTTTTATGTAGAAATAAGTATATCATACTTTTAATATTACTCCACATCTGTTGCTCAAAAAGTGGATAACTTTCTTCTTTACTGAAAAGGTCACACATTATGGACGTGTTTTGTGTTTGTTTATTAGTCTCTAATTTCTTCCTGCAGAATGAGATGTTCTTTTAATAACTCGTGTCTGTTTGAGGCTACCCAAGAGAGATACGCTGGTGGGAAGGAGGCACTGAGAAAGAAACAGGGACTGAAAAGGAGTTGGAGTCTGAGAGAAATAAACAAATTACAAACAAGATTCATGTCAGTGGGATGATGGACCCCAGGAGGAGGAGGAGGGAGTCGGAGACTGGAAGGAGACAGAGGGAAAACATTCAGATTCACAGCACATAAAAGGAATTCAGAGGCTGTTTTTTTTATTTTTTTATTTTTTTTCTCCTCTGGTCTTTTCCACATTGATTTAATTGGCACACCTAAAATGTTCACCTCTTTTTGTTTGCATGGCTGGACAGTTGTTTTGTTGAATGTAGTGACCTGTTTATTCTTTGAGGGAGTTATTAAGTAAAAGTTATATAAAACAGAGGAAAAGTGTGTAAGCAATCAAATCATTGTCTCATTTCAAATAATCAAAATTTCAAATCCTGTTTAAATGTTCAGTCCATGGTTCCTTTTGTGATAATGGCTTTATTTGGTTCCCCATCTCAGAAATAAGTGTTTAGATAACCTGTATTTGCTGGTGGGCGTCCATATGGATGTAGATGGTTTTCACATGTTCCTGAGTTTATTTGTAAAATACAGCATACTTTTGAAAATGGACAAAAAAAATGCATTTTGTAGATTTAAATGAATGTGAATCCTCGTTATTGTATGTGAGCATAGTTGATCCAGTGTGGGCTTGGAGAGTAGAACTCGCCCACACTGACCTTTGCCAGGAAGAAGGTATCTGGGAAAAAACACACAATGGTTTTGCAAAGTGATGATAACATATGTTGTTCAGTCAGTGTGCACAAATCACTCATTTAATAAAATCAATGAAAGATTAGAGTTTAAATAATTCACACTGTGAAAATACATGGATGTGTTTCAGTTATTAACCCTATAATATATTATAAACTTGGTTCATATCCTTGCTATTTACAAGGTAAAATATTCTTTAAAACGACAGGACGTATGTTTAGTTACCAGGCTACTTTTTTATTGTTTGCAAACATCTGATTTTATTCATAAAGTTCTTAAGAATCTGCATCCATGCAAACAAATGACACCAAATCAAGACTTCCTGTTAGTTGTTGATGATAAAAGCTGCAAAGGGCTCCCGGAAAGTTGTAATTATTATTATGTTCTTTTTCAGAATAAAAAAAAAGTATTTCAAGAAAATAGTTTCTGCAGAACAGCAGGAGTTCATTAAAAATTCATCTCTGTGGGTTCTAGGCCTAGAGTAAGCCTGCCCACACTTCCCATCATCCATATGTTTATATGCTCTCCCACTAGCTTACCACCCTGTACAACCCCAACCTAACATAACTGGTGCAACAACAATTGTAGCTATCCAACTAGTTGCGCACCAATTGGGTTTTATTTGGTTCTGGTGCCAAAGCAGTTTTTTTGTTTTGGTGCTAATTTCGATACTTCAGTACTAAAAAATAATCTCTACCTCTTTCAAAATCCAAAGACAAACGGATGCAGACTCTCCAGAGAACCTGAGGCTTTTTCTTTTACCTTTTTTTTGTATTCCTTTAAATCAGTGCATCATGGCCGTTTACAAGCACATCAAAGTAAAAATTCCACGTGGGCTAGTTTTGTTCACGTCGTAGCATGGGGTATTCTATGTCTATTCTATGTAACTTATTCCAATTAGGAGGAAATAGGAAGTGGTTTGACTTTGGCATTTTGGAACATCACTGGTTTTATACAAGCCCGCCCAATATCACAGGAAAGGTAAAAGGATTGGCTAGAACTTCAAAGTACTGAACAGAGTAGAAGTGATTGACCAGTCCTAAGACAAATAGACCTTCGCCGAAACTAAGCACCAAAAACTTAGTACCCCGTAGGTCGTAATGGTTCCTACTTAGAACTGAATTTCGGCACCCAACCGTACAGTTTTATAAGCGCCCCCCAGTTAAGGTTAAGCATTGAAAATGATCTATATCGCCATAAAAATACCCACAAAAGGGCTTAAACTTGCCTTTGATCTGGTTACAGTTAGGATAAAAATACATGGCAAGTTTGTATCAAAGTACTGACTAATGATTTTGATGTGTATTTGGTTTTAATGAAAGTTTTCATAGTTTTTTTTACTGCTCACAATATATACCATGTCTATGCTCATGTTAAGGTGCCTGATGCTATTCAAAAGTGCCAGCGAGCAGGAATCACTGTGCGAATGGTGACGGGAGACAACATCAACACAGCCAGGGCCATAGCAATCAAGTGTGGCATCATCCATCCAGGAGAAGACTTCCTCTGCATTGATGGCAAAGAGTTCAACAGGAGGATTCGCAATGAGAAAGGAGAGGTACAAAAGCTGCTATCTGAGTTGCAGAGACGGAGAAAAAGAGATTGACACTAAGGAACGGAGAAGGCAAACACTCGTCTCTCTCACCATTTCAAACCAAGTATGCATGCAATATCTGTCTCTGTTTCCAGGTAGAACAAGAACGCATTGACAAAGTATGGCCCAAACTCAGAGTTCTGGCCAGATCCTCCCCAACCGACAAGCATACGCTTGTGAAAGGTAACGTGGTGGAAAATAACTGTGATTCCTCTATGAAACAACACGCAAATTGATACAATACATTTTTACTTCATCAACTAATGCATTTTTCTGTACATTCTCCTGGATGTACATTTGACAGGCATCATTGACAGCACTATGGCAGACCAGAGGCAAGTGGTTGCTGTGACAGGTGATGGGACAAATGATGGACCCGCTCTCAAGAAGGCGGATGTTGGGTTTGCTATGGTAAGAAATCCAGCTGTTGTTGTCATATTTGCATAAAAGACAAAACAATAAACCTAAATTGTAGAAATCTGCATGTGTCATACAGTACACCTCAGGTTTTTTATAAGACCAATTGTGCAGAATGGGAGCTCCCCCTAGAGGATTGACATGGTTGTACAGTTTTCCTAGCATGAAGAAACTCCTTACCTCTAAAATAGTTTCAATTTTGGAAAAAAAAAATAAATTAGACTACAAATTAAATAAAAAACGGATTTTTTTTAAAATAATAAAATATTTAATTGGTAATTCTAAATCAGCAAGTTAAAAATAAAATGAAACCACAAAAAACACAAGATTTAAACCCCTTTCTTTCATTTTAAGAATACAGTAAAATGCCATTATATATTATGTTTTCTTTCACTTTTATTTTTTAATGGGAACCACTGCAGTAAAGGTGAACGCTTGGTTCTGCTGCTTATGCATCTTGCTTTCCCTAAAGGACTTGCTAATGACATTTAAAGAGCACTATGTGAATGGCAATTGCCAGTTTTCTGAAAAACACAAATGTAGTGTGACATTATATTGTTATTATGTTGGATAGCTACTTAAAATGTGACTTTATGGACTCTTGGTTCTTCTTAAGCATATTTTCGATGCTTTTCAATTTCTACAAAAAAAAGAGGAAAAGTCTGCATGCTGATAATAAAAAATAACTTGTATAAGAAATGTAATTTTGAATTGAAACCATCCATTTGTCACTCACTATTTGCAGTAAACCAGGAAATCTCCATCTCATGTATGATTCTGAAAGACATGCATCATGTGGGGATGTTCAGAAAAGTAATGCAAGACTTGTTTTAACATTAGAGATAATAATTTAAAAAATTAATAATGTTTGTTTTATTATTTGTATTTTAAACCACAGATCAAGTGAAAACTGGAATGTTTTGGACATTGAAAGCAGAGTTTCTGTCTGACTGCAGCTTTTTGCTCTTTCAGGGTATAGCTGGTACAGATGTGGCCAAGGAGGCGTCAGACATTATCCTCACCGACGATAACTTCAGCAGCATCGTGAAGGCTGTTATGTGGGGACGAAACGTCTACGACAGCATTTCCAAATTTCTTCAATTCCAGCTCACCGTCAATGTTGTGGCTGTCATAGTAGCTTTCACCGGAGCCTGCATTACACAGGTGAACAGCATGTTTACATGTGTAGATTTTTACCCTGTTTGTTGAACAATAGCATTCAATTTTTATTTATTTTATTTTTCCAAGGGTCATGTTGTCAAAAAAAGTAACTGTAATTGCTTATATATATATATATATATATATATATATATATATATATATATATATATATATATATATATATATATGATGGTTTATTGTGCTTTAGATGGCAACTAAATATAAGGATAATGTGAAAGAGGACAGTATTCGTAAGGAGTCATTCCTTAAGATCTGCAATGCTAAAGGTTAATCTGACAGTGTCTAACAACTGGATAACTATTTTTTAACCTGGTTTCTGTTGCTATCTTTATTGTTTTAGTAGATTTTTGTGCGCTTAAAATGTCCCAAGTTGCGTTTTGATTTGTAAGGTAGTTAAAAAAAATAAAATAAAATGAAGACGCGCTGTTCTGATTCTTCTGTCTGAATATGTAGTTCACACATGAAGTCTCATGAAATCGTTATTTTGATACAAGTTTCTGAGACCTTTTAATCACAGGTTTCAGTAGAAATGTTTGCCATTTCTCAGAATTCAGTATTTTTTGATTACTAGTTGAGCAAGATCACATTTAAAACTAATTGTAAAGTTTAGGGCTCAGAAATCTTACCCACAACCATTTTCTCTTAGGCTACCTCATTCAAATACCCCAAATCTGGCCCTTTGGCTTTCTTTTGTCTATATATGCT
>NC_050516.1:27204369-27212807 GCF_002922805.2 Oryzias melastigma
GAAATCTTACCCACAACCATTTTCTCTTAGGCTACCTCATTCAAGTACCCCAAATCTGGCCCTTTGGCTTTCTTTTGTCTATATGTGCTACATATAACTAAAAATTGTGTTTATGAATGTACAGATGCATCCGTGTACTGATATGTAATAAACCAAAAGTGCAAATGCATGTCTGTACATCCCTATTTTCTCTCCCCCAGGATTCCCCGTTGAAAGCAGTGCAGATGTTGTGGGTAAATTTGATAATGGATACGTTTGCCTCTCTGGCCCTGGCAACAGAGCCTCCCACCGAGTCGCTGCTGAAGAGGAAGCCGTATGGTCGCAATAAGCCTCTCATCTCCAGCACTATGACAAAAAACATACTAGGACATGCAGTGTATCAGCTCATTATTATCTTCACACTTCTATTTGTCGGTATGTGCAGCATTTTTGGAAGGAAATGATAATGAGACATTGTAAAGATTTGAAATGATCTGTATTTCACATCCATCTGTTTGTATTCCTTAGGTGAGCAGATTTTCGACATCGACAGCGGACGTGATGCCCCTCTTCACTCCCCTCCTTCAGAACATTATACCCTTATATTCAACACATTCGTCATGATGCAGCTATTTAACGAGATAAATGCCCGCAAAATACACGGAGAGAGGAATGTCTTTGATGGAATCTTTAGGAACCCTATTTTCTGCTCCATCGTTTTTGGCACGTTTGTAGTACAGGTACAGCATATTTTAGTTACACTAAAGTGATATTTGGAAGAACAAGATGCCCGATCCAGCAAATGATTTCTGTGAACAGAGTTTACTGTCTCCATATTTATACTGTGTGCAGATTGTGATTGTGCAGTTTGGAGGGAAGCCGTTCAGCTGTCAACCTCTGAACTTGGAGAAATGGATGTGGTGTGTTTTCCTTGGGCTTGGAGAACTTGTTTGGGGACAGGTAGGAAGCATGTTTCTGCATCTTTTTTTTTTTTGCTCATATGTGTGTACTAACATGAAATGAGTTGCTTTAAGCATTGACTGAGTTCTCTGTTGACCCTTTGGGTTAGGTGATAGCTACCATACCCAATATCAAGCTACGCTTCCTGCGGCGGGCAGGACAGTTAACCCGTAAGGATGAGTTACCAGAAGAGGATGTGAATGAAGAAAATGAGGAAATTGACCACGCAGAGCGAGAGCTGAGGAGAGGACAAATCCTATGGTTTAGAGGACTCAACCGCATTCAGACACAGGTGAGGATGTGCATCAGAAAGAAGCAGGTTTGACAAAAGGGCTATTTATTTGACTTTTTTAAGAAAAAGGGTAAAATATCTTTATGAAGATGAGTCCATCTGATATATTATCCATGAAAGACATCTTATTGTGAGTTGTTGGTTTTAGTCAGTTTAAAGTCTTTTATCTCAAGGTGACTCATTTAGGAAGGAGGAGGCCCCTTTGTCTCCATGGATGGCAGCGATCACCAGAGTGGGCCTGTGGACAATCCTACCTCAGCATCAGATTTAACAGGAAAAAGTTCATGAATTGTTTTCATTGTTATTCGTTTTGAAGACCGGTGTCACTGTGATCTTTAGGACTTGTTGATGTGTCATCCCACTACAGGGTGAAGCTGTTCCATCTCATTATACAGATGCAGCCATGTTTTTCAAAAACTACTTATGCTAATTGGGTTTTCAAAGAAAACTTTTAACATTTTGGATTTTTTATTTTTACACTTTTGATCCTTTATATCCTTATCCATTGGTTCAGTTAAACCAATTAATTCATTCCATACTGAGAATGAAAACATATATTCCTCTTACTCTGTCTAGTCAAAATAAATTGAACAAATACATTCTAGTACACCCTAAAATGATCACCCAAATATGGTTGGCCAAACTCATTACTGACAGTTTTTTTAAGAAACTAAATTTACACATTTTCTCTTAAAAAAAGAGGGAAAAATAAATTTCATGTTATTTTACTGGATGCTTTCTAAAAAATATCTGGTGTGAGAATCTGTCATCTTTTAATGATTTAATTCCATCTCTGTGTTTCTTTTCATTAAGTTAAATGCATAGTTTGCTTTTTTTTCTCGTTTTTTTTACTCTATAAAAGTAGAAGTGAAAATGGGGAACATAAAGAAATACAAAGAACCCGGAGGGGTTAAGTTAGTCGCTCATTGAGTGACCGGTGGCAAGAACCACAACACAAAACCCAAGAGAATTACCAAACCGACAACAAAAGGTGACTCAGTATTAAATACTTAAAAATTCTCAGGCTTCCTAGTAGAAAAATGAAAAGCAGAGATGGTCACCACATACAACAACTATTGAAAATGTAACTAAAGATCATAAGAATAAACATTTCAAGTTTTTAAAAGTAAACATATAAAAACTTCTACTTTTGGGTCATCTTTTATTCTTTCAGTGTTAAGGATTCTCTTTTTGTGTTTCTCCTTTTTCCATTTTTCGACCAGGCAGAGTAAATGGTAAAAAATTGCTTGTAAAAAAAAAAAAAACATGTTAAATTCCTAACTTTTTAAGTATTTCTTTTAAATCATTGAAGTACATGGAAGAGATGGCTGCATTTGAAACTGTCAGACCCAAATTACATGTATGATTGTTTATGACTTTTTCTAAATTTTAAATCTTTAAGTTTTCCTTTTTTGTTTGTTATTTTGGGGGGAGGGATAGCAGATTCTTAAAATAAAAAAAAAAAAAAAAATCTCACCTAAAACTTTGTGACTTCCCTGAAAGGTATATATTTGTATTTGTCTAAAAACGATATTCGCGGTTGAAAAAGTTAGCATGGTACACCCTTACTTTGTAGCTGCTCATCCTGTCTGACTGCACCTCTGTATTCCCTCTACCCAGTCAACTTGTGTTGCCATTTAGTCTGTGTCACTCTGAGCAGCCATTTGTCCTCTCTTGTCCCGCTTTCCTCCAACAGATTGAAGTAGTCAACACCTTCAAGAGTGGCACCTCCTTTCAGGGGGCAGGGGCTCTGAGACGCCAATCATCCACCACCAGCCAGACCCAGGATGTAACCAATGTTTCTAGTCCTAGTCACGTGTCCTTGTCCAATGCCCTTTCCTCTCCTACAAGCACTACTGCTGCTACTGCTCCTCCCACTACTGGCCGTGAGTCAGAACTCTGTCCGTCTGCTTGTCTGCTCTCTTTGCTTCAGGGATGCCATCCCCCTCATCACCGACAACTCAAATTTGAACCAATTATTGCTGCCATTGTACGGCTGGCATCTCTGAAGACTGTTGTGTTTTCTCCTGCTATCTGCTTTTTTCATTTCTCTTCTGTCTTTTTGCTTTTCATACTGGAATTCAGATTCACCTTTATATTTCCTCCCATGGTCGGGTGTACTGTCCTCTCATTGGTCGATGTGTGTTTGTTTTCCCAGAGTGCTAGGAGCGCAGGACTAAGGGTGAAACCCACGGCGTGACATTTCAGGTTGTGAGTTTGTCTCCCTCTGCTCATCCCCCATATGTCATCCCCTTTCAACCTCCCGTTTCTGAGTTTTGACAGATGTTAACCTAAACTAATTTAAATCTTAAACATTACTGGGTAAACATTCAAGTAAAAGTGGCAATGTTTCGTTTTGTTTTTTCTCTGCAGGTTTTTACTAATATAGAAGTATACATTGACCAGAGTCCAACATATTGTTTTTCATTTTAATAAAACACAATAAATGACAATTTTGCTCCTAGTTTAAAGAAGGTCCTAAAGCATCCCAGAGAAAAGGATCAGTCCTGCATGACTGTAAACGTGCATTATCTCATACATACTTTTTCATCTATATGCAGCATGGATGTGCTGTTATTATTTGCTGTGAGCATCCACAAGGTATTGCTGCAAAAATATTACCTTATATCCTTAGTTCAGTCTGTTGTTGCTCTATAGTTGATTATCATGTTGTCATAGAAACAGACATTACCTGTAGAAGCAACAAAATAGATTCACTCCCTCTCGACCTTTTTCTAACACTCAGTCAGTGATACCTGTCAGGCTCCCTGCTGCATTTATCAAAGCTTCACTGTGTTACTGTCTTAAATGTGGGTGTCATACTCTAGTCTATCATAGTTATATTAATTCCATTGCAGGACTCTACTTTAATACAGAGCTCAAAATTGGTCAGAGAAATAAAAAGTTTGATTAAGTGAACAATCTTGGCAAGGATTTGTGAAGTGCGGGACCTCCGTCTTTCTCTTTTTGTTTTGACCCGCATCCATAATGACTCTAGGTTTCGTTTAGACGTGGTTTTGTTTGCAAGCTTTGGCTTGCAAAACGATAGTCTGATTGACTGCAGTCTGAATACAGACCAAACATAAGGTTCAGGACTCGATCCAGAACAAATTGGGCGGATTCTGTCCAGAGCAAATAATTTTCCCAGTATGAATACACCCTCAAAGACTCACTGCAATACAAATTGTGTTTGGTGTTTTTAGCATGTTCTTTTTGCATTTTTCTCACGATTTAGGACATTTAAAGAACATTAAAATTAAAACTGCATCTCTGAGTTGATTTTGACAAAAAAAAAACTAATCATAATAAAAATGAGCACTGAGATCAATTTACAATAGATCAAAAAATGATTGAAGTGGAACTTTAAAGGGTTCAAACACTCCTCTGGGCTTCCAAGCGCACCAACAAAAAGAAATTTGCTTCTCCTCCACGGCACACAGCAACACGGCGGGGGAGGGGTCTGCATCCCACCACTTGGAGGGGAGCATATTAAAAAATATATTTTGGACACTACTTGCACTTCACAAGCCCCTTCAAATTTAGGGGTAAGGAGAAGGGAAGAATTCGGATTGGGCTCAAATCAAGACAACTTTAAAACAAAAAAAATTCAATAATTATTTGGTTATATAAATCTGTGTGTCATCTGCATAGCTTTAGTTTATGCTGGATTCTTTTAAGTTGGAAGACCCAAAATGAAGCTTTGACATTATGCTTCCTGTGAGTATTTTTGAGTTGCATTAAACTTGTTCAGACTTTTTTACAACATATTTCACAACATACAAAGACAGTTCACTTTTGTTTAAAGGTTACATAGCTTTTTGGGGGCTTGTACTTGAGTGTTTACTCGAACTTGCATGGAGTTTAGAACACACTCTGAGCATTAAACCTCTGACATTTTAAAAACTTCACCTCATTCACTTCATGTTTTGTGTGAGCAATTTGTGTTTTATGTGTTCATTACTCTACCATCCTGTTGTCTAGTTGCATGTAGTTTGTTTACCCTTCATTGAATTCTGTGTTCATAATAATTTAACTTGCCGTGTTTGTGCTGATATGACTTTTATTTACTCTGCAATGCTTGTTCTGAGCCAGCTTCATGCAGACTTGACTTTCTGAATTTGGACCATGCTTCACCCACCCTGTGCTATATTTGTGTGTTTACATGTCCCATTCAGAGTCTGTGTGGATATTATCCCAGGCAGTGCTCTGGTACCTCCAGACGTTTTCAGTCGCCTGATTGGATCTCTCAGATCTAACCTCCTTCCTCCTTACTGATCTTGTCCACCAGATTTCTTCAAACTTGCATGTGATATTCTTTATTTTATTATTTTTTTTCGTGAGCATTCCATTTATTAACGTGGCTTGTTTCTAGGTATACAGCAGATTGGACTAAAGCGTATACTTACAACGAGCGTTTGTGTTGCTTTGGTTTCCTTGAAATGTATGAGTTTGTTGTGTTTTTTTTACGGTTGTGTTCCTCACAGTTTTCCTTAGTGCACGGCAAAAAACTTGAGTGACTTGTGACCTCTAGTCATCTTGTGCAACCAGAACACTGATTACAGTTGCCTCTTCTCCTGTTTCTTCCTCACTTTTCTCTCTTTCACTTCTTCCACATCCTCTAGTCAGAGGATTCCCTTGCTCTTATCTGCACTTTCTCTTTTCTAATCCATCTCTTCTCTCAGTCCGTGGTTCTCTCCGATCCTTCGATTGAATCTGAAACATCTCGTCTCATGGTTTTCCGTCTTTCTCTCCTCTCCTGTCTCCAACAGATTCGAGTTGTGAATGCATTCCGTAGTTCCCTCTACGAAGGCCTGGAAAAACCGGACTCGAAAACATCTATTCATAATTTTATGACGCATCCCGAGTTTAGAATTGATGACTCCACACCCAGTATTCCCCTCATTGACGACACGGACGATGATTCCGCCCGCAGAAGGAGGAAGTACTCCAGCCAGCCCTCGTCTCCGAACAAGAACAACAACGCCATCGACAGCGGCATCAATCTCACTATCGACATCAGTAAATCCGCCGCTTCCTCCAGCCCCGCCAGTCCTCTGCACAGCTTGGAGACCAGCCTCTAACCCTGATCCCAAACTCAGCTCTGACCTCTAAAGTCATTCCCTTATGGTACAAGAGGACCTCTTCATGCTCCTCCAGACTTTAAAGTGTGACCACGCACTTTCTAAAAATCCCCGCCCCCTAAAACGCCACACACCACCAACACAGGGCAGGTCCTGTGGGAAAACATCCATCCTGTAACTTTGAGCCCATAAAACTCCCCTCCTCTTTTAAATTGAAAAGTTCTTAATGCTACGACAGGATTAAAAGAATAACATACAATCAAAAAAGCTTAAAGCCACAGAATCTACACAGCCATCCTGCTTTTGTGGTTGTATGTGTATGGTGGCAGCCGTGGTGGTGTGTCTGACTATTTTCTTGTACTGGTAAGCATGTACTGTATAGGCGTGTTGCTGCTTGCTACACGTATGTATGAACTGTGTCTGCAGTGGCACGGGGGAGGACGAAGGAGAGGAGGGAGACCGCTGGGAAGTAAAAACCACAAAACAGAACAGACTTTAAAACGCTCCTTAAACTCCTTCTCTTCAATAACATTGTTAATACAGATACAGTAATAGTTTAAATTAAATTACAACTGTTATTATTCTTATTCTGATTATTATTGTTATTATTCTTATGGCTCCTGCATGAATGTACATTACCCAAGTTTTATTTCAAAGGGTTTTGATTTGAATGGAGTTGTTTTGTTCTGATTGGATGGCCTGACGGGCCTTGCTATGGACTGCAAAATTCAGAGACAGCTTCAAAGTTCTGCAAAACTTCTGCTGTACAGCTTGAACAATGTACCGGACTGTAAAAATTAATTTTCATCCATAAAGAGAGATGTGTGGAGGTGGTAGGGGCTTTACTTGCACAGTAGTTTTGCACCTGTTGGAAAAGAGGAAGGCAACTCAATAATAGGGATGATAGCATTTATGGGATATATTCTATTCATAAAAATATTTAGAGAGAGTTTATCTTTGTTGGCATGTTGCCTTGTTCCTGCTTCAATGGCTCAAATTACTTTTGACTTATTTATGTCTTAAAAAGAATGTAATTGTTTACAACCTCATAGAGATCCTGGTTTCTAAAAGGAGACAGGCGAAGTTGGGGCTCGGAGTTATGTCGGTGTGTTATTACTGAAAACCTATGTTCTGGAAATTGCCTGCTATATTGTCAGATACTGTAGATATTTTTAGAGGATTAACAACAAAAAGAAACCAAAATATATTGGGATGCATATTTCATGTCAAATCTTAGTATTACTCTATGATTGTTGGCATCAAGTAGGAGCGCCACTGCCTTTAGTTTTTCTTAACTGAGGCCTCCTTTTTGTGACAGAGGAGGATGTTTTTTTTCTTCTTCATTGCTTTCTTTCTTTATCTTTGAAATATGTTCATTGCTAGAGTGAACGGCTCACATTAGGACCTTTTCCTTTAACTGTCCTCCTGGAAACCCTGCCTGCTTAAAGGACTTGATGTTTAAAGAAATGTGTAACTGTAAAAAGGTATCAGCAGAGTCATAGTAGAAGTTTCAACATTTCTCTTTGGATTACCACAAGGAAATAAGACATATATATTTTTTTTCGTTTTGAATTTATTGTGTCTCCTTTTTTTTGTTTTATTTAAACAGAGAGATACTCACAAACCAACAAAAGATGTTGGCATTTCCAGCATCGGGGGGGGGAAAAAAGGAGTAATACGGGCAAAAAAGGAAAACAAATTACAACAAAAATGGAATGTTGCTTTGACTCTTTTTCTATATATATTTAAGAAAAAAAATCTGCACTATCTGGTTATGAATGAAAACTTCTGTGGTGTAACTTTCGATGTGCTTTTGTGTGTTTTAACCAAGCTTGTCTTCCTGCCGTCACAGAATATAACAGTACTCTAGCATCTCAACTGTACTCATTAGACGTAATTTATTGTGGTTTGACCAATCGGACATTACGAGAGAGAAGTGACGTACAGAATGCACATTTACCCATCTTATTGCACTCAGAATGAAAAGGCCACCTAACCAGCCTCTACTATTGTTATTCCTACTAACAAAAATTCAGCATGATGGAATTATCATTATGCACCTTGAAAAAAAAATATTTTTTCAACTCTATAAAAAAATACTACACAATAGAATGTATACCCAATAA
>NC_050516.1:27212821-27224165 GCF_002922805.2 Oryzias melastigma
TTTTTTTTTTTTTTTCTATTTCGTCCTCCTCTGTCATTACCTGGCCGATCTATATCCAGAGAGGGTGCACAAGCTTTACAGTCAGCTCAGGCGTGTTGAAAAAAAAGCAACCCGTGTAACCACTGAAATCTAAAGTTTTATTTAAGTTAAGTATTTAAGCAAACAGTCTGGATTTCAATATTCTTGTTCAAAGCTATTGATTTCTGTTGTTTTCTTTCCAGTGTTCTAACTTGACAGTTTTTTTTAATGTATGTTTGTCTGTATAAATTAAAAACAATGAATAAAAGAAAGAACATAATTCCATTTTGCAAATAAAACACATGCATAGAAAAACATATATATAAATAGACATCCACACAGTGAGGGGAAAATAATTCATCTGCTGATTTTGTATGTTTTTGCACTGACAAAATATCTTAGTCATTTTAATGGGGTTTTCTTTTCTATTTACAGTGAAGAAATGGTATAAGGTTTAAAATAAAATCCAGGGATATGCATTTCAAAAACATAATAAAGTGATATGCTTTTTAAGGAATGACTATTTGATCCTCATGTCACAGCTGAGAGGGAGCGCTCCGATTCGAGGCACCACTTACTTGAATAAGTGGTGCCTGTCTGCAGAAGCGTTCAGTCAGATCCCAAACTCTACGGCAACACCAAGGAGGTGTCCACTGATGTCGCAGACAAGATTGAAGACCTTCACAAGGGCTGGAAAGACAAGATCAGCACTGAGCAACTCGGTGATGAGTGACAACAGTTGGTTTGACTGTTCCCAAATAGAAGAAAAAAAAAAACATAACTGTTGATCTTCCTCTGTCTTAGGCTCCATGCAAGAGTAGAGTTCCCATGCTCATGGCTACAGTGAGGACGCTGGCGCCACAGTCACCAAGAAATGCTGGTACCAGAGTGAAGAACTGGATTCCTCCAGTCCTTGCAAAGTAACCATGCGAAAGGCGACAGGCTGATCTGACCTAACTTTTGGATTCGGAGATCTTTCAGAGAAGAACTGAGAAAAACTTGACCTGTATCATATGATGCCAAGAAAACCATCAAATAGGAAGAAGGAAACGAGCTTTAGGAGTGTGTTTTTTTTTTCTTTCAAAGGGGACACAGCAACTTTACATCAAAGGGACTTGCTTAAGTCAGAACTTCCTTCCTTTCAGGCATTGGTACGAATGGATACTCCAAAAGGACGATGACCCTAATCACAACCATGGCGTCTAAGGAGTGACTAAAGATGATCATCTACAGACCCTGGAAATGCCCCAAAACTTTCATGATGGGATCTGCAAAGATCAGTGGGTGAAATCCCCCTCTGGAGGAGTGCAAACCTATCACTTAAAATCATAGACTCGTCATTTCTTTGTCATTGGGTAAATATACAAAATCAGCACGGAATCATTTTTCCCTAATTGTGTAACTATACAACTCCGAGTTTTGCATGAAGAGAAGGAAGCGGAAAAGTGTTTAGCTTTTCGGGAGATGCAGTGAAACTGTTCAAAAATACCTTTTGTAAATGCAGCGAAAGGGACAAACGAGGACAGAACTTCATGTGTGAAACAGAAACCAATTCTGACTACATCTACCATCATGCACCACGGTGAGTCATACTGCTGTTTGTCATTAATTAATCACTGCTCCTGTCAGAAACTGCCAAACACACCCGGACCATGATGTCTCTTGTAACAAACGCTCATTCAGCTGATGATGACACCAACGATGATAGCGGTGACACTTTTTTGCAATATACTCTCATCTGCCTCGATGTACTGTATTTAGCAGCATGCAGTTTGTGGAACAAAGAAAAAGAGAAATGCCAACAGATACGTTTTTGGCAAACTTAGCCATTTATGGGTAAGTGAATTAACTGTTCATTTTGTTTTTATGACATTTTTTTATCTATACAATAACTGTAAATAAAGAACTCGATGTCTTTGTTCATTTAATACTATGCAAAAAGTCATGCTTTTCTGATTGTTACCCACCCTTAATTCTAGAGTGTTTTGCTGGAATGTTTGTGGTCTCAAATGTTAGTACAGAAATGTGATGTAAATTATTTTTTAGCCTGAAGAAAAAGTAAAATTATGCTGAGAACTACTATTATGATACAGTATCATTAGGGGGATGATTTAATGGTGGTGACGATGATAATGAACTGTGACTCTTGCTGCTTGACTGTCCTACTTACCAAACTCCTGACAGGAGCACAAGTGGAAAACATTGAGAAAAAAACAACAAAAGAGAAAAAAAAAAGAACTTAAATAAATCTTCCGGAGCAGCATGACCCAGCATGGTGTGTCCTGGCCCAGTGTGACATGTTCTTCTCTGATTCTGTTTTTGTGCTTTTACTTTGAAGTGTCCACTTTGAATGTCCTGCTGATCGATCTTTTTATTGGTATACTTTAACAATTAACACAAGTTTTTACTGTTTAACTGTATCCAAAGCAATATAAATAATGATCTTACCAACACATGCTCTCAATTATTATTATTATTTTTTTAATTTTCTCTCATTAAGTTACAGCAGGCCATCCAAGGTCAAATGGAATAATCCCAACTGTTATTTTCCCTCTTTAAATCTATAAAATGCTGCAATAGGAACAGACTTTCCAGCTACATTTGAGTAAACCAACATCTTACTTGTCAGGGATTGACAATACAAAAAATAATTTTAAAAGAGGAAGAATTGCTTTACATGCAGCATTTAGGTTTTAAATCTAAAACATTTGTACCCTTTGAGTTCTGACTTGTTTTCGCAAGGAATTCAAGGATATTGGAGGCTTTGATTTGCACAGATTGAAGGAAAATTGGGAACAAATCTGAAGTTTAATAACTCATCTCCGAGCTTGTGTGTTTTTTCAAAAAACAGAAATTGAAATGTTTTTGGGGACCGTTTATTACACTCTCTATACTAAACTAGATCTTTCTCTGTACCAGCCAGTTCAGAGCCCAGTACTAATCTGTGATGATATACGTGACCTAACGTACATCCCCTCTTTACCACTCTGTGTTTGATAGACATATTTGTGCATTACAGTCATCAGCTAAATTGTGTCGGTATTAATAACAGGAAAAATATTCTGGATTGAGAAAGATCATGTGATCTGTAAGGCAAACAAAGCTTTCTTTTTAGTGTTCCAGCACTTCCTGCTACAGTGGAGGAAATCAGTGTTTGATCTATTGCTGATTTTCTAAATTAAAAAGAAATTGTGTGTTTGTCATCTTAATAGCCAATTCATTAGAACAGTGAAAGACAGAAAATCAGGAAAATCTACTTTAAAAAGTTTTTATAAATGTATTTGCTGGAAAGATTTGGTACCAATTGTTATTAGAAAGCACACAGCAGTTGATGATCAGATTTCTGCACAGATCAAGAGGAATTTTGCTCCACTCATCTTTGCAAATGATTTTTAAGTAATTTGAATTTAATGGATGTCGCTTAGCAACTCTGAGCTTCAGCTGTCTCCATAGGTTTTCAATAGAATTGAGGTCCGGAGACTGGCTGGACCGACCCATGACTTTGATGTGGTTGTTTTAGGGGTATATTTTGGGTTAGAAGACCCATCCATAACCCATTTTGGTGGAGGAAAGGAGGTTCTCAAAATAGATTTGACAGAACATGGCTCCTCCCATCGTCATGGTGAAGCAACCCTATGCAGAAAAACTCCCCAAAGCATAATGCTCCCACCTCCATGCTTGACCGTAGGGATGGTGTTGTTTGGGTTATAGACGGCATTTCTTTTACTCCAAAACACAATAAGTGAGTTGATGGCATAAAGTTCAAACAGGTTTCTTCAATTCAGGTGACAGGTTGATTAGAAGAGTCTGTGAACTTGAACTCTTATTGGTTACTAGCAGATCAAATACTTATTTTCTTCAATAGAATACAAATAAATGTATATAATTTCTTTAAAGTCAATTTCTTGATTTTTGTTTGAGTTTTTTTTCAGTGTTTAAATTAACCTTCCATTAAGACAACAGTGTCAATTTCTTTCTAAGTGAGCAAACCTACAATCAAGGGATCAAATACAGTTGTGCTAATAAGATTACGTATTGTAGAAGAAATTTTAATTTCATTGAAATGATTCTTAGAATATGAATGATGTCACAAAAACTTGTTTTTTCCATTCATAGTTGTTGGAAGAAGCCATTTATTATCACAAAATTTGGTTAACCCTTTTTCAAACGTAATGGAAACTTGCTAAATGACCCTGTTTGAAAGTTAACATTTCCTAATGACTTTGTTTTAAAACCATGCACACAAGCTGATACAAAAGCGTTTGAATTAAAGCTAAAGGTAACAATTCTCACCTGTGACTTGTTTACCTGTAATCAATGTGTTTGCACACATTGGAGTTTCTTGGCTCTCAACAGACTCTTGTGTCCTTCATCCACTGCTGCACTGACATTTCTAGATCCTGAGTTTTGCAGAAAGCTAAAGAGCCGTTGAAACATCTACGGGAAAAGGTAACTGAACTGTACAAAACAGGAAAGGGATGTAAGAAGATATCCAAGGCTAGTGTTCAAACTTTGATCAAGAAGTGGAAAGTGAAGGAATGAAGCCACGAGCGCTAAAAACATTCTGCCAGAAAAATCCTTAAGCATGCAAAAAAAAAAAAGAAACAAAAACAAAAACGACTTTAGCTGTGATCCAGGATTCTCTGAAGAACTGTGGTGTGGATGTTTCAAGATGTACAATAAGGAAACACCTAAAGAAAAATGGGCTTTATGGTCGACTCAACAGAAAAAGCCTTTTTTTTTTGCAATTGATGCTAAACAGCACTGAGACAAACCTACAACCTTCTGGACCAAAGTCATTTGGAGAGATGAGACCAAGAATGAACTTTTGGCCACAACTATGAACACTACAAGACCTCTGATGAAAATAATATTATTCTTACTGTGAAACACGGAGGCGGATTGTTGATGGTTTGGTGATGTGTGAGCTACAAAGACAGGAAACTTGGTCATAATTGAGACGAGATGAAAGCAGCACGTTATCAGAAGATACTGGAGGAAAATCTGAACTTTTCAGCTCGTAGGCTGAGCATGGGATGCACCGTGACACTCCAACATGACAACGATCCAAAGCACAAGCCCAGGTCCTCATGTCATTGGATCCAACAGAATAAGGTGAAGGTTCTGGAGCGGCCGTCTCAGGCTCCTGACCTCAATATTATTGAACCACTCTTGGGAGATCTCAAACAGTTCAAGCAAGACAGCCCAAGAATTTAAAGGAACTTGGAGTTTTCTGCCATTAGAGAAAATTAAAAAAATCCACAAGAGACTTCAAGCTGTTTTTGATGCAATTTATGAGAACTGGGGTGTGTCAACTTTTGAACTGGGTCGTTGTTTAACATTAAATGTTGCCTTAATCCAACTGTTATACATGAGTGGAACAAAAATTGTGTTATCATTCATAGTCTCTGAAAAAAAAAAACGTAATTTCTTGCAGAGTATGTAAACTTATGAGCACAACTGTATGTCATCAACTGTAGCAGGAACGACTATGTTTTCTGTTTCTTGAATCTTTTTAGAACAGTTTTTTTTAGAAATGTAACAGACTATAAGGCCAAAACAGGGACTGCTGCCTCTTCTTGGATGTCCCAAGTTAAAAAAAACTTTGAAGTAATTTGGTCAGCATAGACATAAGATCAAAATACTTTTAAATCTTTGTCTTGATCTTCTTTTTATTTTAATATATTTAACGTTTTTGAAATCTGTAGTTGACTCAAGCATGAGGTAACATTCATTTTTCTTGCTCCCTTTAGGAGTTGCTATCATCAGATCTGCCCTCATCCATCCTGTTCTCCACATTGTCATGTCAATAATCATCATGACCTCCTTCTCTGCCTCTTTGGTCTTCTTCTAGGCCTCTTTCCTGGTATCTTCAACCTCAGCATCCTTTTACCAACCAGTCACAATCACTCCTTCAGGATCAGTTCAACTCTATTACACTTTCTATCCACACCATGATGGAACAGTTTGAACCTGGTCCCAATCTATGAGCCTTGCTCCCATTTCGTCTGGTCTCTCCAACACATGGGTCATCCGACATGTCCCATGTGTTCAAGAGACCCATGAGTTCAAGAGACCCATGTGCTCAAGAGACCCATGAGTTCAAGAGACCCATGTGCTCAAGAGACCCATGTGCTCAAGAGACCCATGTGTCTCCCTCAGTAGATTTCCAGATTTCTCTGTCAAAGTCCCTACTATCTTCGTCTCACACTCCTGCCAAAGCCTTTTTCTCCCTGTCAACAAACACATTTCTTTTCTTTTTCTTTAAACATAAAGTAACAAAAAACTTATATAACAACATCACAATATCACTATGTAACACTATCAAGTGTCATGTTGTGAGAGCTCTGCATTTTAGGTGGTTTTTAAGGCATTTGAATATATTTGTGTCCACTAGAGGGCAGCAATTTACTAGAAAAATAAGTACACATTCTTATAATGTCTCTCCTCCCCTTCAATATATTTTTACTTTTAAAGCACTGCAATCCAGTAATAACAAAAGCTGACTTTTTTTTGTCAGAATATTTAAAGGTTTTTAGATGTTCACCTGACACATTAGAATGTGATGGAACAGTTTTTGAGGTCCGTTAAAGTTCAATTTTCTTTTATTGTGATACATTGTGTCACGCCACACCAGCTGTAACTGTAGAGGCACGATCGCTCCTGACTGTCACATTTTTATATGATGTATTTGAATAAGATGACAACAGAATCCTGCTACTTCTAACAGCAAAAAAAATAATAAATTTCATGATATTCATGAACCTGATAGAATATTTTATACTCATGGGGCAAATTTACTAATTTACAAATTTACCACAAGGTGAAATTACAAAATATCACCTTGAAAAAAAAGATTGTTTTTGATCATCAAAATTTGTCAAATATTTTTTTATACTAGTTTAAAGGAGTTATGTATTTACTCTGATACAGTACTGTAGTAAAATGATGGGTATTTTAATATAGTCCTTTAATCTGACTTATGTTCTTATTTTATGCTAGAAACAAAATATTGCAAATAGTCTTCTTGACAGGGAATTTGTATCTGTGTTAGCTGCTGTGGAGTATTAACATGTGTTTGTGGGTATTTCCTTTTATCTCACAAAGTGTATCAGAGATGATTCCTACATGCAGTCTTCATATTGAATTCTATAGGGTTTTTTTTGTTTGTTTGTTTCATTTGTGTGTCAGATTACCGTTCAAGAGAAAAGTATTTTTTGCATAACTGGGCTCTTGGTAAATGGTGGTATCATTTTAGCAAAAAGTGTATTTTATTTAGAATACTTAAGCATAAGTATAAGTAAAGCAAGTGTACTATAGGGCATGTGCGTGTAATGAAGTATACTAATTGAGTACTTCTTCAGACTAAATTGGAACATTTTACATTCTCAATATGTAGATAGTAAATAAAAAGTAAACTTTAAGTATGCTGTCTCACTTTTGGCTTAGATTAAGCATACTTGTGGTACACTTACATACCATAGACTACAAAACCGATTGGTCCAGGATGGCAGGAAGGCTGTACTTTTATGAATTCGTTCATCTCCATTCACTGGAAGACCTTTTCTCTCGAACACAAGTTGAGATTTAAAACAAATTTCAGAAACATGGGGGATGGAACTTTCAATCTAATTCCAAACACTTTCTACCAATCAAATTAGAGAGGACTTTCCTCTTAATGCCTCGTGGTTTCCTACATTGAGCTGATTTAAAGAAGGTCTTTAAAGAGTTCTTGTTGTGTTTATATGACCTTAAAAATACATTAAAATCGTCACTTAGTTTCTCTATGCTCTGTGTCAGCCCAATGTCACATCTTACTTTAAAGATGCACCTCTTTTTAAAATCACTTCTTCTCTAGTTCAGTTCATTTATCTTCCTTAAGCTACACTGCCCTCTAGTGTTGTAGATTTGGTCTGACCTTATCCTTACGTTGCCTTTACCAAACCTCTGGTCTTTACCACATGTCTTCATTATAGCAATGACACAGTAATGACGAGATCCTGCTGTTGCATTAATTTAAAAACATCTGACACTTGGATGATGATGTGTCTCAATAATAATAGACTTTTCATGACACTTTTATCCATTATTTAATCACTCCTCATTCATACTCTGACCATCACAGGGATTTTATTACACCAGTGGAGCCACACAGGGGTGAAGGAGGGCAAGGTGTCTTGGTCAAAGTTTGATTGGGGGAAGTGGGGTTCAAACTGCCGACTCGTTCAACCGCTTGAGTCACTGCTGCCCCAACTTTAATTGGACCAAATAACTTTATGTTCTCAGTTATGCAATCACTTCTGACACAATCCAGTTATCTGAGTCAATAGTCCTGGAAAGCTGCTCTTTTTCAAGTAAGTTTACTTTATTTGTCATGTTGAAAATGCATTTGACCTCTTTTATGACGTTACAGACTCCATACAAACATGCATAAGCCATTAAATATGTTTTATTTTGCAACAGCAGTTTTTCATCAGCGACCTCAAAGTAAATACAATCTGTCAAGTCATGTATCTGCAAAAGTTTCAGTCCTCAACCCAAGTTTTATTGAGCTGTTTAAAAAAAGTCTTAATCTGAAAACAATTCCCACAGTAAAATAATTGTAGCACTGTGATTTTTTATTAATATTTTGTTGTTTAACTGACTCTTTTAGATGATTTTCGACAGATCCTGACATCTGGTGCGTTATCGTGTGCTCACTTCAGCGTCGGCCGAGGAGTGTAAGCAGTAGTATCAGCATGCTTGCTGCTTCTGCTGGGGTGGAACAGCCTGTGAATATAGATTGGGCTCCCACAGCACAGAAGATTAGCAACCCAGTGCATTCAAGTCCATGTGCAAGGGCTGATTTCCAGGAAGAATGGCCTTTTATTGGGCCCCAAGTTGAATCCTGCTGCTTCCCTTTGGCCCAATAGAGGTCTGCACAAACTGACAGTCCTTTACAATCAGCCAACACTGATGAAGGTTTGTGGTGGGGCTCTCTTTTTCTCTTTTATCAATCTTTTCCTCAAAAAGGATTGATTTTCAAATTCCTCCTTTGATGCTGACTCTGTAACTTAGAATGTCAGTGTGCATTTTACCCACGTGTGTTTGCACATGCACACAAACACATGAGCACGCACACACACGTGCACATTCTAATGCCAACGTTAGTAATTGTCCTAAAGGGATAAAGAGAGACTATAGTTTCTGTTGTGGCGATGGGACTGTAGGATTGACATGGGAAAGAACATGCTGCATTCATTGCAACTATCTTGTTGGGTGATGCAGAGAGAAAGGTAACATATGAGGTTTTAAATTCTTCATTAATGTTTTAGAGATCAACAACAAAAATATATATATATTCCTCAAACAAGATGTCCTTTACCAGGTAAAAACACACAAATGCAATAGTGTCAAAAATTATAACTGTAGCACTGCAAGGCAATGTTTTGTCAAATTTTCAAAACTTTTCCGTTATTTTTTTTGGCAAAGATCATCTCTGCCGACCATTATTTCTATAAATTAGACCTCTGCTTAAAAGTTTGCTGAGATGCACTTGTGTGGTCTGATCAGTAGGGGGCATCTTTAGCATGATGTTCAGCCTGGATCTTCAGTTGTATCCATGAAACAAAAGCTGTAAAGTATTGCAACTCAACTCCACCATTTTTCTGCCAAAGAACATGCTCCTCAGGGCTGTCCTTTGTCCATGGGACAAAGGACAAAAAATGATTGAAGTTGATACAAAGTTGATACTTACAGATGTAATAGTAATAAAAATGCCAACTGTTGCAGTATATTGATGGGACGATTTTTTTTTTTTTTTTCTTTTTTTACAAACTACAGCTATGTAAACATATTTTGTCAATTTGCAATGGAGGAAATAGTTTCTCTAAAAATAGTATGCAGTAATAACAGTCTGGGTTTTGTAAGTGAATTTATTAGACTGATAAGTTTACAATATTAGATGAGATAATTGCTCCAGTCTTGAAGAGATCAGGATTTAAGGTCATTGGTGCGGCCGGGGCCGGCCTTAGGCAAAGGTAACCTAGGCAATGGCCTATGGCGCCAAATCACAATGATTATTAATGGTTATTATTATTATTAATAATAATAACGGTTATTTAATATAGATTAAATATGATTATAAATTCATTTTGTTGCATTTTTTCTTTTTTTTATTGTTAAACCGTTTTCATGAAAAAACAACGAAGAAGCAATAATTTAAAAACATAATTAAAATAACTAAGGGCCGCGCGGTGATGCCACTGTTAGTGAAACAAGGAAGAGGAGGAAACACGGGCTCAAAGCAGAGGTTTGTCTGTTTTGCTCATTTAAAAGTGCTTGGAAATTTACTCCCCCCTACATTTTGGTCAAAAAAGACAAATTTAACTGGCAATCAAGTGTTTTTTTCAAGCACATTTACATTTGAAATACCCCTACTTTCCGTCTGAAATACTGGCTAATTGGTGGCCCAGTCAGTTTGCATGCTTGCTTTCAAATGAGGAAATACCCGATCCGAGCTCAAGCTGGGACGTACAAATTTCATATCCTGCAGGGGGTACCATGCAGCCCAGGGTTAGGCTGGTTATGGACACCTTTATCTTAACCTTTGTTCTAAAAGGAGTGCAGCCCCAAACCAGGCGGTAACTCTAGCAGGCGGAGAGTGAGGCCAACTAGGAAGTAACAAGACGTTGCTGCACCGCCACTGACCAGAAAGGCTGGCGCTTAGAGTGAGCAATTTCTCATTGACCCCCACATTAAAACTGTAATTTTCACCCCTCAAATAAACCCCTTCAATACCTGGTGCTTAAACTTTTTATTTAATCATTGGCTACATATTTAATCCATGCAACTCTAAAATTTGGGGATTTTTATTTTTTTTAATTGTTAATTTTTACTAAATGAGGTGGCACAGCTTTATGACTGAAAGATTATGATCCTGGTGAATTCTGGGAACAGAGCTCCGGTGTTTAGCTTGTCTGATACGTTTTAGCATTAGCATGAACGCTATATTTCAGTTTGTGTTCTGCTCTAACACTAACTTTTATCTACATTGTTTGAAATTTAAGAAAACTTATCAACTATTATAAATATGTTCATTTTAGACTGATTTCAGACCAGAGCAATTCACTTAAATTAGAATGCCAAATATTTCAAATTCACACTGCACTCTCAAGGGTGGACAAATCCTCCGACAGCATAACATGGTTTCAACAGTCGTGTTTTTGAGGATAAAAGCATCAAAAGAGTCACTGACTATAAGAAAAACAGTCAGCTAATCTTCTGCTCCACACATGTTCTTCTTTTCACCACATTAAACCATTTTTTTTTCTGATCAAAGTGGTTT
>NC_050516.1:27224356-27229175 GCF_002922805.2 Oryzias melastigma
TCGATTACTGTATTTTTGAGAGTATAAGTTGTGTTTTATCTAGCAAAGTTTTACCAGGAGTGCGACTTATACTTAGGTGTGACTTGCATGTGATTTAAAAAAAAATAAACAGGCTCATGCGAGCGTAATTTTCCCACTAACAACCACTAGAGGACACTGAAGGAGTGTGTATCAGACAGGAACACCAAAAAAGTGCCAGCTGTGCCAGAGTTGTTCAAAAGCAAAGCGTTTGGTTGACTTGTTAGCATGTTCTTCACGCTACGGTTATTTCAATTCTTGTTCATACATTGCACTAATGTACTAGACACTTATTCAATTTCTCTTACCTTTATGAAGCTAAATAGGGTTACGGCAGAGAAGTGTGCATATATCTGATGTATTATTGTTATCAATTCACTTGTGATTTGCTTTTCAAGATAATATGTCAGTTATTGTTTCAATATTTTTGTTAAACATTTTTTTTCAATAATGCAACATATATATATTTTTTTCTTTATTTTTTTGTGTCTGCAACTTATACAGGAGGAATTTATAGTCTGAAAACTAAGATACACTGTACATGATCCAATTATTTCTTCAAACATCCCGGAATCGATTTCATCACTGATCCAGTGTGTACAGTACTTTTTTTTCTTTTATCTGTGCAATGAAGTTTTTTACGTAATTCTGGACCAAGTCATCCATCATCTGACTAAAAGACACTTCTTTTCAGACAGAGAGAGTTCATAGAGAATGCCTGATTGAAAGTGAAACCTCAAGGGCTTGGATAGCAGGTGAGCAGTGGTGCAAAATAAATTCATCTAATAACTTAGCAGAATCCTTTTTCAGATCTAAAAATGCATTGCCTGGAACATTATTCCACAAAGAAATATCAGCTAGGATACCGGTTTCTTTTTTCTCACACAATCTTGCTCAATTTTCCCTTGACAATGGATGGACAGTTTTGTGATTACTGTTCCCTCACTAAACCTGCCGGGTATGATTGCTCCATTACCCCATTCACCCCAAATCAGTATTGAGATGTCAAGCAGTGATAAGTGAAATGACAGATTCCGAGAAAGATACAGTTGTGTCACGTTTCCCTGACTTATCGGCATCTCATCATCAGGAGGATGAAAACTTAAATTAGAACACAGAGAAAGGGAGCATCAGCTGTCAGATTTTGTTACATTTCTGTGGTTTGTCATCAGTACCTGTGCTCCAATGCATTGTGGGATGTGGTAATAGCTCATGCATTACAGCATTGTGTGTCAAGTGAGCATAGAGACAAACTGAACAAAGGAGAATTGAGTTTCTGGTTACTCATCAAGTTTACAGTGTTCCCCGCTTGTTCGCGTTTCTTTATTCGCGGTTTCATGTATTTGCAATTTTTTTTGCTTAATCACGTGACTCCTCCGGTTTGTAACAAAAACTTAGACAACTCAAGATGATTGTAAGAAACTTTTGCTTCCAAAGGTGCTGTGGGAGCTGTAGCAATTTCTAGCAGTAGAAGAGCATGGCAGCCCATCTGTTACGTGCACACACACAGGCGCGCCTGCATGGAGAAATGTCATCAGCTGACTCAGAAGCAGCTTGAAAATATCCTGTTTATCACAGAGGATAATTATCATCCAGAGCAGGTGTTTTTTTTATGGATGAAACCGGCAAATTCTGGATCGAGATTCCCTCTCGCACTTAACTGATGAAGGAGGAAGCACTATGGGGAGAAAATAGACTCAATGCGATTTGTTGGTGCGTAATTCCTGATTTGTGTGTAAAATAGGATATGTGCGTCCGTATTCTTGATTTGTGCGTAGTTTAAGATTTGATAACTAAGATATAGTTATTTCTATATCTATATTTATAGTTAATATCTATATTATAGATATAGATATTTGATAAATAAGATAACTTTGTGCATCATTCCCCGTGGAGCCTCGCGGGGATACTGGCGGCAGAACGCAACGATTGCACCGTGAGGCCCTTCTAAACATCCACAGGACAGAGAGGCTTGATCAACCCAGCGGCTCTACGATCTGCGGGAGTTTAGAAGGGTCCGGCACCGCCTGGTATCACGATGACTGGTGACCAGCACTCGGACCAGAGCCCCGTGTTGGAGGCGCTGTCAAGGGGTGGCAAAGAGAAAGCTATTAGTTCTGGAAGGTATTTTATTTTTAAAAGGTTAAAATGTCTTAGGGCTGCACGGTGGCGCAGTGGTTAGCGCTCTCGCCTCACAGCGAGAAGGCCCCGGTTCGAATCCCGGCTGGGACCTTTCTGTGTGGAGTTTGCATGTTCTCCCCGTGCATGCGTGGGTTTTCACCGGGGACTCCGGCTTCCTCCCACCGTCCAAAAACATGCTTAGTAGGTTAATTGGTGACTCTAAATTGCCCCTAGGTGTGAATGTGAGAGTGAATGTGTGTGTGATTGAGGCCCTGCAACAGACTGGCGACCTGTCCAGGGTGTACCCCGCCTTCGCCCTTCAGTAGCCGGGATAGGCTCCGGCACCCCGCGACCCCAAAAGGGAAGTAGCGGTCAAGAAGATGGATGGATGGATGGATAAAATGTCTTAAAACGCTCATTTAGAGTTTTTTTATATTAATCATCAGGAATATTAAGTCAATGTCAAGTTTCACCAAATAATATTTACAATCTAAGTTCAAAGTACAATCTAAGTTGATAAGAAAACTTTGATGACCCAGGATTCTAGTAGTATTTAAACGCACCACTCACGGACAAATCACTGAGACGTGAAATAAGTCTCACCCCAGATTGGTGCGTAACTGAGGTTTTGTGTGTGCGTAAGAGGTGATTCCTGCGTGATTTTTAAAGATTTGTATGTGTAATTAGTTTCCAGCTGTTGTAATTTTAATTTGTTTGTGTGTAAATTGTATTTTGCATTTTTTAATTTAATAATTTTTGTACTTAAGCACATCATGTATTATATAAATTACAAATCAAGAATTATACACACATGAATTAAGAATGTGCACACACAAATCCTAAATTACACACAAATCAGGAATTACATACACATAAATCAGGATGATATTTATTTCTCTCTATAAAGCACACACTTTTTTAAGGCACAGAGACAGTGACAGTCCTCATGAAATGTTTGCAGTTTAATGTTCTGGATAAAAATAAAAGAATCTACAATGAGCAACACTCCAGTGTTTTTAATAAATGCTTACAAAGCATGATCAGAAGAGTTTTGGATGAGTGTGGATTGGTAACGGACATTTTTGGGCTGAGACGGAGACTGGGATTTGTCAGTTTTTGCAGATTCAGCATATTCGCTGAGGTCTCCGGTCCCTAACCCCAGTGAATAAGGGGGGAATACTGTATTTATGCTATTTAGATACAAAAACATGACCGCATTTGTCAATAGCTGTATTTTATTGTGAAAAATTGGTTATATTTTGAAAACTGACTGGATTTTCTCAAGTGAACGGCGTAACTTTCTTCCAGGATTGACACGGATCGCTCGCAACTCATGCTAAAAATAGACCAGACGGCGAAACAATCGCTGTACTGCGCGAGCCGGCGGCGGACGGCTTTACATCTGGTGTGAGCTACACTATAGGTTATCAAGGGCAACAAATGCACGCCATTCCACACCGCTTCCACATGGGGTGTGAACCCGGCATAACACAACGTATGGCACAATATATATGCCTAATTCCACAGTTTGGAATCTTCTTTGAAATGTGTGCTTAAGATTTGAATAAAAGTAAAACATATTCGTGGTTCTGATGCCATACTGCTGAATTAAACCCATTGGTCACAAACAGATTTAATATTCAGCCTGGCATTATCAGTCCCCACAGCTCTGCTGGCATGTGTCCTTGCTTGTTCTTTGCTGGTCTCTCTCACTACTGGGTGGCCTAGTTGGTCACTGCTCAACACTGCTGTGTTGCCAAGCATGGAAAAAAGAACTGGACTCCTCAAAGCTAGTCAGAAAAGACAGGACAGATGCATCTGTGTGCATTAAAGGATGGCGAATTGTTTGACCCCTTTGTGGTGAAGCCTGTCCTGTACCATCACACCTCAGTTGTGTGTATATATTGCTTCTTGTTTGGCAACAGTCAGAGGATGAAAGGGACGGACTACAGAAATGCGCTGAATTGGCTGCAGCTAGTTTGTTGAACCTGGGTTGGGGATCGACTGCATTGCGCTCTTTGTGTCGGTTTCCCCTCACTTCTTTTCTGTTCACTCTCACTCAAAGTTTCTTTTTGTCGTTAGTGAAAATTGTGCATCAATGCAGTCTAAAGCTTCTTCAGTGAAGTGACCCGTGTTTTAATGTTCTGGCGGGCGTCCTGTTGAATTGCTCCAACAAATTGCTGTTGATATGAAGATTTGGGGTGGTGTCTCTACTGAGGTGGAGGTTTTGCCGATTTGGCTGGTGGGATCATTTTGTCTCCTGTAAGTACGTTTGTGTTTAGTATTTAGAATTAGTCCTTTTTTTTTTCAAGGATTTTTGATTTTCATTGGTGTCCATGAAATCCCGTCCACCTTCATCCACATTTGTCAAGGAATGTATAACACGTAACGTTTGGGTCATCTGGACCCCATAAGATAACACGGGTTAAAGAGTCAGATTTAGTCTACTTTTTCTGAACAATTTTCACTCGGGTCAGGTTCTGACGTGGTCAGTTCCAGCTCAACACATTCTCACTTTTCCATATTACCCAACTTGTGAACTTTCAACAATTTCAGCAGCATAAATGTCGACTATAACTTATCAACCTGCAATACCTTTCCCACCTTTTCATACTGTTTTATGTATATTTTTCTAAAAATTTTGCTCCCACCTCTTGCTCAAATAATCACAAAAAAAAAA
>NC_050516.1:27229396-27284161 GCF_002922805.2 Oryzias melastigma
ATCAATGGGAAGCAACTTGGGAAAAAAATGATAGTTTTAAAGTTAGTGGATTTAAACAGTGTTAGCACGGAAAGTTTACAAAAGTAGGAGTTGCATATTTTTTACCAGAATATTGTAAAAATTGAATGCATGAATCCCTATAGCTCAAGCTGACCAAAACAATATGACGTAAAATATGAGAATATTAAAAATCTGAGCATAATTAACAATAAACCTCAGTTGCCCAGAGAATTCAAATTTTCTTTTTGCAGATTAATTTATGATTACATAGATCTATTCAGAGCCTCAAACTGAACAAAAAAATGAAATGGTTGCTATTGAGATAAAACCTTAAGAAATTCTGTAATTTTATAGGAAGTGTTTTTTTTTTTTTCTTTCAATGAATTTGTTAAAAGCAGCTCTGTTTAGGGTTGCAGGATCAGAGGGGGGGTGTGAGGTGTGTAGTTGCCGCTCAACCAGCGAGGGCGGGTCAGATGGAGGTGGGTCAACTGTGGGTCATACGACGCTGCTCGAAGCTTTAATTTAGTTTAAACTTACTCTGCCTACTTACTCTTTTGCTCTTTCAAGGTACCACCTAACCCAGGGGTCTGCGACCTTAAACAGTAAGACAGCCATTTGGGCTCGATTTCTACTGATCAAAATCAAGAAGGAGCTGCATAGTCTTACTTTAGCTTTTAAGGAATTTTGGATTCGAATTCATGACCTTCTTTTTTAATAATAAATAAGAGTTATATCTATTTTTTGGCACAAACTAAAGAAAACATTTGAAAAGAACCTACCATCTTTCAAAATCCGATTTTTTTAATTTTATTTTTCACATTTAACAGAAACTCAAATAACTTATTTTCTAAATAAAAAATTATCTGTGCCAAACAGGATCGTCTCAGTGCAGTTCTGAGCAGCTAGTAACCAATGTTGTGCAGCATAAGATAATATGTGTTTTTAACTCATAAAATTTCAAACTTTTACCAAAGTTTTTTGCATATAAAATGTGTTTATTCTGGAGGTAGTGTTGAGCAAACAAGACGTCTTCAGGTCAATGGGGATGTAAAAACATACATAGTTCATCATCAATGTGCACCTCAGCCATCAATGTATAAATGTAACTAAGCTAAATTGATCAAATGGCAATTCAGTAATCATTATTATCTGTAGGAAACTAAAGGTAAAAAAGGGTCACACTTTGAAACCGTCAAAAATATATATATATACAAAAAAGTAAAAATTCCCACATTATTTCAAAATATATGCGGCCAGTGCTGAACTTTTTACTTGGACACACTTATTTTGAGAGCTGAAAAATTGTTTTCACTTAAGATATTCACTGTGGTAAATATTTATTTTAAAAGTACCCCCTAAAATACAACAGACATGCATTAAAACAACAACTTAATTTAGCCTTGGACTCAATTAAAATGCGTGCCGACATAAAACAATGTGCATCTTGTGGCTAAGATGATTTTTCACCCGTTTTTATGCTTGATCACACTTAAAAATATGTCTGAATAACATCAATAGAAGCAGAATAATATCTGCTTAAATGAAAGGTTGATATTTTCAATAAAATCTCAAATACTGGAGTATATCATAAATTTGTATTTTGATTTGTGAACGAAAAGTGGAAAAAATATTATAAAATAAATATTGAACACATTTCCACTAAAATGTGTAGGTTATCCTTTATTATTTATGTAAAATTGTGTTAAACAGCGTTGAGTTGTCAGCTTTGCCTGTCTGAACCCGTAAACCGGAAGTCACTTCACACAGTAGCGACGATGTCGCCATCATGTCTCTGTGGAAAAAATCCATTCTTAACCAAACAAGTCAACTTGCTTTGAGAGGCATTCGCCACATTTTTCACTTGAAATCCCAATGAATGTTTTTCAGGACTACGTTCACACATACATCTTGCATAAGGTCTATACTTGCAGCATCACAACTCTGTTTTCAACAAAACGTTTTTTTCTCCAGGAAGTCAGAAGCTCATTTCCCGACTCCGCCATCGCCGCCATAGTGACTGAAGTGACACTGAGCGCCACATTTGACACTTCTCACAGAAACGTCTATATGTGTCAGAAGCAGCCTTGTACCTGTGCACAATGTCGCAGTTTCATTCTTAAGAATCCAACGTCTCATAATGTTGTGTTGGGTGACAAGAAAAAGGGACTTGACTTTGCCTGGGAAGTGCAGTGAGTGCTTGCCAGCCGTTTTGGGTGGCCACACTTCTTATGCAGGGCACTTCCTTTAAGCTTCTAATGACGAGTGACCCTTACGTGAAGAGATTCTTAGAGACTAGGTCAGGCTTTTAGAGTCCACGGAGTTCCGAGGACAACCGTCTATCACGCCTAGAAACCAGGCAATCAATTCCTGTATGAACAAACCCCACAACCTCCCTGTTTAAGCTGAAAGGAAAACAACTGTGTTTTAGGTTATTAGGACTTTATGACAGGCCAATCCTTCATCGTACGTTTCTAAAAGCAGTTCTCAGGCAGGTTTAAAGAAAAGTTTGGGTTATATGTTTGGATTTGGAATGACCTATAAAGACAACAAAGAGGTGAGAGTTGGTATGCTAAGAGCAAAACCACAGGAGCCACTGAATTGAGAAAAGAAATCCAAGCTGCTGACATCCATCCATTAATCAAATGGGGTCACTACTTCTTTGAAGTTTAAGAGATGACTTCCCACAGGACCAAAAAAAAAAACGCTAAAGAACAACCCAAGAAATCAGTTATTTTGCTGCATATGAAGGTATTTAAAGATTTCAACTTAAAAAAGCTTTTAGTCCCATTACAATTATTTTTTAAAGGGGCCCTTCTACTTTTTGAGGTTTTAAATGCATTTTACTGTTCATTCCTCACTATAAAGACCCTCAAAATGGAACTTTGATCCATTCATGCATTTAAGAGTAATCCTCTTAAAAAAAACCTGTGCTGTCTGCAGCAGCCCCTCCCATATCCACGAAAACGAGCGGTTGGAAACGTGCTGACGTAAGATCGATGCCAACAGCTCCCTCCAGGAACAGTCTGTGCTGCAAGCTCCGCCCCCAGACTACAAAGAAAACACACCCACCTTCTCCGAGGAGCTGTGACAGGAGATAACTATACCTTCCTGTACTAGGAACCGCTCCCATTTTTTAAATGTATTCTCGCTTCATTTCCAATCGGATCAAACTTCGGCTCACTCTGAGATTCCTCAGTCTGAATATGAAACTAACCAAGAGCGGAACAACTGAACCTAAATGACCACTGTACCCGACAGTCACATGATGTAAACACAGTAGAAATGAGGTGATCGGTGAGCTGCAGACAAATGTAGAGCATTAATTGTCATGTTATCCAAAACGAAATAATTGTTCCAACCGTTTACTTGTTAGAAGGTTTATTTTAACACCACTGAAAAACGTATAACCTGCTTTTCTGTGTCTCCTATGCGCCGGCTGCTGGCGTGAAAGCTCTAGTGTAGTTACAACAGAACTCTCTTAAAAACAATGTCATAAAATCACAATAATGAGACACGGAAACTCATTAAAATGTGGTCGGATGAATTCGTGCTCAATAAAACAACTTTTAACGTGATCCACGTTGATTCTACCGACGTGTTGCTTAGCGTGTGTCTCCAGTAACCGTCATGTAGGATTTCTCAAACCAGCAGTAAAAGTGTTGGACCTGACCTTCATACAGACTCTCAAAATCCATCAGCAAAATAAAAAGTTTAAAAAGAGAAAAATCCACATAAGATTTTGAATCCATCTTTCTTTTATAGTTTAGTTCACAAATTTTGTTCACACTGAGGAGGCTGGCTCAATGATGACATCGTGAAATGGGCGGGACCGAAAAAGGCGGATTCTCAGAAATCGAGTCGTTTTGCTTCCGGGTATTAAAACGGCCCACAAAAATGATTTTTTTTTTACTTTGAAAGGCTGAAGAAAATCATTTATAAAATCTGTTTATAGGTGTTCCTAGAAATCTTTTAATTAGGAAATTAGTTATTTGGAGACAAAATAAAAAAAAACTTGTGCTGTTTTCTGGGACATAATATCTGCAGAGCGGCTTAAAAAATTTGGAGTTTTGCCTCTGAGTTGTAGGCTGGACCATTATTGCCTTTATTTCCCATCATGCTGTTGTTTACACTCTCCTACTAGCTTCCAGACCTTTACGCCCCCAATTTAACATTACTGGTGCAGCAAAAATGGCGAGCAATATTGGAGCTATCCAGCCCAACAGTTTTGACCCAGATGCGAGTTCAGACGAGGAAAACGAAGACGTACATGGATCTAGTTGTCTACAAGTGCATGCTCTGGAATTGAGCTTCTACATTATAACAAACACGTTTTTCTAACAGTAATTTTTTTTGTCTGCTCCTGATTCACAATAATTTGAATAAGGAAATACTCTAAAAAACTATTTTTTTTGTTTTAATATGTCATCCCTCATGAGAGAAATGCATGTTTAAAACATTTTTTTGGACTGTGTCTCTAACAAATGATTGTCCATTTAGTACATCCTCAATAGAATTCACGTCATTAAATCTTGATAACAAGGAAATTTATCTGGAATCTTGTCTTTTTTCCACTTGTACTCCTCTTTAAATGATAGTATAAAAGTAAAAAAAATAATAATCAAAGACTAAAAGCTTTAAATGAAAAAGTTTTGTTAACTTTTGGATTTAAGATGTACTTTTAACAATGCGGACTTGTCCCTTCCTGACACAACCCTTTATTACTAAGAACCAGCACAGGGAGATCATATTCTAATCCAATTGTTTAGAACTACTAAATAGGTTCATTACTATCTCTTGGGCTTCAAAGGGTTTGATTACATATTTTGTTTAACAATTATTTATCTAAATACTATGGAAATGTTTTTTACAGAGCCTCAGCTTTGCTCTCTTCTGAGTTTGAAACCAATTTTGAATGCCCAAATGTTGTAGTACCCCGAATGACCACTGGGGGAGTTATGTTAAAGGGGACCCAAACACTAAACCAACTTTTTTTGGCTCTTGACCTCTATAAATGGGGCTTTAAAAGTGCTGAGTATTGACAAAGTTTTGACAATTGAGAAAAAATAGGGACAATTCTACAAATAATGGTCTGTGTGCTGCCCCTTGAAGGCTAAAACAATGTATTACATTTGAATTCCGTGATGGTCAAACCATATTAGTCCCATGTCATTCCAGAAGTCCCACGTCATGATCTGCAGATCCAGTAATGATAACAGTCCCGTTCCCCAGCAACACCCCTCTGACTGGATTTTCACATTTTGGTGAGTCAGCCTCCAACTTCCCTGTTTGGTTACCCTTTAAATGGCAAGCAGTTTTCCATTATTAAAAAGTCTAGCTTTGTACCAAAAATTAAAAGCATTTAGAGTCTGGTTTAACCCTTTAAAACCGGAGATGTTGCCAGTCAAACCTAAAACCACACTTTTGACATACCGTAACTCTTTGACCTTTTGCGCGATCAGCGTGAATCAGCTAATTCAGACATGGGAAAAAGTAGCTTTGCATATCAGGTTTGCACCACAATGCAACACATTAGTAACGTAAAGTGCTGCATACCTTTGATAAGGACTGCTTTGCTTTATTTATGATGGTGGGGCATAACAAAGCTCTCTCTCTTTTCCCATTTTTAAGTAAACTCCTGTCAAAACACCAGTTCAGGCTTCATTTTAGTCTTCCAAATCCTTTGGGTGATGTCAAAGATGATTTACTCAGTAAATATTTACCTACAGTTTACATTGACCTACTATGGATGGATGGATGGATGGAAGAATGGAAGGATGGATGGATGGATGGACGTATGGACGGGCGGATAGATGGATGGAAGGATGGATGGATGAATGGAATGGATGGATGGAGGGATGGACGGATGGAAGGATGGATGGATGGAAGGATAGGCGTATGGATGGATGGATGGATCGACGGATGGATGGATGGATGGATGGAAGGATAGGCATATGGATGGATGGATGGATGGATGGATGGATGGATGGATGGATGGATGGATGGATTGATGGATGGATCGACAGATGGGCGGATGGATGAATGGAAAGATGGATGGATGGATGGAAGGATGGGCGGATCGACAGATGGATGGGTGGATGGACGGATCGACAGATGGATGGAGGGATGGACGGATGGATAGAAGGATGGGGGGATGGAGAGATGGAGGGATGGAAGGATGGGCGGATGGATGGAAGGATGGTTGGATCGACAGATGGATAGAAGGATGGGTGGATGGACGTATGGAAGCTAAAATAAAAGCAACTAAGGGCAACAATTTCTTCTTTTTCTTCCCAGAATCTGTTTTTCCTTTTTTTAAAGGAGTTTTTATTTACAGAGGAGAGTCTAAAGACAGGGATCCCCAGCTTAGTTTAGTCTTTTCAATTCACTTTAGCAATCAGCTATTGTTTATATCTTCGCGGTGATTTTATGTGTTTTGGACAGTAACCGGTATGAAGCCGTGTTGTGATATTGGGCTATATGAATAAAATTAAATTTAATTGAACTATTTCAATTGAATCTATAAAGATTAAACAGCTTGGATAGATGATCTAGAAAAAAACGAAGGTGCCAAAAGAACAGAAAAAGACACTGCCAAACAGAAACAAACTAATGAACATTAGTAAATACAAGGAAAGTGTGACTGACAAGCACTTGGGACAAATAGTTGACAAGGATCTGGCATAGATTCAAGGAACACAGGGTGCCCGTCCGTGTGCTGTGAGAGGGATGGATTTAGGAAAAAAAAGACTGTTGGAAATGAAGAACAGAACTCAGCTGTTGCACACCAACAGGAAATAAGGCAAACAGGACAGAACTACAAAATAAGATGCAAATTTAAAACATTAAGATTTACAACCACGAGGAACAAAGATGAGAAAGAACCAAAAATAAACTAACAAATCAAAATAATTTGTCTATGTCAGGGGTCTGCAACCTGAGGCTTTTAAATCAATGCTGACATTACCTGCTACAATATCGGCAGCATGAGCTGAATCTATGTGCCTTTTATTTTGAAAGGAAATCATGTTAACCTCTGTCAAAAGTCATAAACTGTTTCCTGTTTTCTCTTTTTATTTTTTATGTTTTATTCATACAAAAAGAAGTCAATTTTTATTCATCATTGTGGTAGCAAGTAAATACAAATTTGTGTCTTATTTTCTAAAGGAGGCCTTTGTGGCTCCAGCTGGGTTTTGGTCCATGAAAAATTGACCTGAATGTCTGTAAGTGTTGAAGGTTGCAGACCTCTGGTCTATGTCAATTAGGGCTGTGTATTGATTATAATTTCTAGAAACGATTTAATTCGATTCACAAGAGCCTGGATTGATTAGACTCCGATTTTTTAAAATTCTTTCAAATATTCATTTTGAGTTTACACATTTATACTAGAGCTGTCAGGCGATTAAAATTGTTAATTGCGATTAATCACATTTTCTCCAGAGTTAACTCACGATTAATCGCAAATTAATATGTGGCCTTTTTTTAAGGAAAACAATCTGTGCATTAGCCACCCTTTGGAAAATTCCATTAAACGTTAGCATCAAGCTAGCTGACTTTAGCTTTATGTGCGAAAACAATTTTAATTTTTATTTAAAAAACTGAGCTTAGAAAATATAAAACAAATTACTTAGAAAACTGAAAAGTCAGTAAAAGAAAAATATACAAGAAAAACTCACCCCGCCCCTCCCCTTCAGAATAAAAGTACATGTTTGGGTTCTACTTTTTTAGTTATCTTTAGCAAATCAACATTAAAAGTTAATACTAAAGTAGAACATATACGGATATAAGTACATTTATATTTACAGCAAAACATATTTTTGTCAAAACTTTATTGCTTAAATTGATGGAGCAAGTTAAAGTTTTCTTGTTTAATAACCTCCTCGATGTAGATTAACATTTAACTATTATTTATTTCCTATTACCGCCTGTTTCGGAGGGCATCAGCTTTCCCCGCGCTGTGACCGCGCCACCCCGCGCTGGCTCTGCGCGCCCTGGTAACGCAGCGCTGCGTGCAGCGTGGCTCTTATCCAAGTCCAGGCGCTTGAGAGCAGCCCGCTCGCAGAGTGGAGGCGCAGTCGCAGGTTATCCCTCGCCTCGCGCACGCTCAGCACCATCCCTCTGCCACCTTTTCCTTAGAAACAGGTCAACAGGAAGAAAGCTGCAGGTGCAGATCACCTTTTCCTTCACTGATTTTTCTCCCCTGCTCTCTGCTGATCAGACTATAACCACTCTGCGTTTGTGTAAATAAAGGTGGTTGTTCAGGCGGATCATCGCTGGAGGCAAGAAGAGCTTTATTGTTCATTAAAAGAAGAGCGGTGAGTTTGCATACTCAACTTTCTTCATATTAAGTCCTGTTATTTTACCACCTTAAGATTCACCACTTATGTTAATGAAAAAAGAGAATTCTTTCTTTTTACATCATTAATTTGTTTAAATTAAGTTTAAAAATGGCTTATTGTTTTAACTAAAGTACAATGTGTGCATGTATAATGTTTTATTTATGTAAAATAAATGTTTGATTTAATTTATAAATGAATTTAGTACATCAGATAAGGATATGTTATTTTAAGCTAAAATTCAAATTACAACCAGTTATTGGCTTCTTTTAGGTGGTTTTATGCATTTATATTTCACTGAAAAGACATTGTTTTGCCATTTTTTGTGTGTTTTGAACAGTCTTTGAGATTTGAATGTGTCAGGCGAGATACACTCCAGAATCCTCTTTAGGATTTCAGCTTCACCTTTTGTCTGCTGGTTTTTCTCTCTCTCAGCAGGCTGCCTGAGCGTCATGACAGCTGAGAAGAGTGGGCCCGTTATAAACGGAAAACCAGAGGATGGCAGAGACCCGGAAGGGTCCAGCTCCAGTCTGGACAACAGGGAGTACAATGAGAGGGGCCAGTGGAACAACAAGATCGAGTTTTTCCTTTCAGTTGCTGGAGAAATCATCGGGCTGGGAAATGTCTGGAGGTTCCCGTACCTCTGCTACAAGAACGGAGGAGGCGAGTTTTCCTTCGTGTCCAAAAATAAGAGAGCACGTCTTTCAGTTGAAGATTTTTTAATCCAAATTTTAGTTGACAGTGTAAAGAATCTGAAAAATCAGTAATAAAATATCATATAAGCAGGTTTTTATTTCATCAGGCCTCTTAAAGTTGCACAGTGTGGTGCTGACAGTGCAATCAGCCATCATTTTTTTTAATATAATGACCTATTGTGTGTACTGGTCTTTACAAAGGTGCCTTCTTTGTCCCTTACGTCATCTTCTTCGTGTGTTGCGGCATCCCCGTGTTTTTCCTGGAGACGGCCCTGGGTCAGTTCACCACCGAGGGAGGCATCACCTGTTGGAGGAAAGTCTGCCCGCTTTTTGAGGGTGAGACAGAACTTCATAAAACTTTTCTCAAACTGAACTTTTTACGACTTACATTCTGGATTTAGGTTGTCAAAATGAAATAAAAAATAAAAAATTAGGAGTTCCCAAAGAGAGCACACACAAAGTACCATTTAAAAGCTTATCTTTGGGTTTTTTTCAGGCATTGGCTATGCAACGCAGGTGATTGAAGCTCATCTGAACGTGTACTATATAGTGATATTAGCCTGGGCCATTTTTTACCTCTTCAACTGCTTCACCACTGAGCTGCCATGGGCTGGCTGTGGCCATTACTGGAACACAGGTAGGACACTCTTCAATTAGGAAGGAAGGCTTTTATTTTGACATCAAACAGGGAAAATCTACATCCTGTAAGTAACAAACTGTTGTGCATTTATAGAAAACTGCATTGATTATTATGGAGAAAATGCCACCAACATCACAAACCCCAACGCAACGTCTCCAGTCATTGAGTTCTGGGAGTAAGTACACTTTTTAAAATGTTTCTTGTTTTCTATGGAGCTAAATTGGGGCCAGTATTATTTGAAACCCAAATAAAACAACTTGAAAAAAATGTTGGTGTTTGGCCCAAAACATTCAAAATGTTCGAAACATGAAGAAACTGTGTGTTTACTGTGGGTCTTAAACTCACATTTCCTACATGAGAAGAAGTTAAAGTGCGAGCATTATAGCCATTAGGCCACGAGAGACAACAGTAGCTCCAACAGTGTTGTAGACATTTTTTGCAAGCATAAGGACGTTTTCTACGCCTGCATGTAGCACAATAAGATGGCACTTTGTACGGGTTAGAACGGGGACGCGCAGTAAACTCTGCCTTTTACGCCCGTCTTGGGACAACTCTAGACTATGATAATACAGACTAAACAGCCATTTTCTGACCATAATTACCCAAGTTCTTAGAGTCAGTGAATGAACCGGGATTGAAGTTACTACCCTCATCGATTTTGATTGGTCCTCCATGTTAGCTCCGCCCCAATGCGGCACAACAGGGCCAAAAGTTTTGGAACTGAAATTTTCAGATTGAAAACCAAAAAAATAAAAAATTAAATTTAAAAAGGGTTGAAAGTAAAAAAAAAAAAGATTTGAAACTGAACAAAAAGTTTTGAAGTTAAAATTTGGACTTTTCTAACATAAAAAACAGAACATTTGATACCGAAAATTATTAAGTTTAATTTAAAATAGCAAAAAGTTTTGAATATTTAAAAATTTGTTTTTGGCCAAACCCCCACATTTTTTTTAAAGTTGTTTTATTTGGGTTTCAAAGAATTTTGGCCTCAATTTAGCTCCATAGTTTTCCTCCTTGTTTTTAAAATGTCAAACCAAATGACAGAATCAGCTGTAACCATGTCCTTTTGCCACAGTTGAGCTTAACACCCCCCTCCCTGACTTTACCCCAATAATTAGTCATCCCCTTTCATATTTGAGTGTCAGCGGGCCATGTTAGGCCGACTCTCCCAGCTAGAGTCGTGAATGTGGCAGCGGATCAGGCCCAGTCAGTGCGAGATGCTGATCACACTTCCTGTCCTGCTGCCAGCAGCCACATTAACATTGCTGGCTCAGATCTAGTTGTAAAACTATCTCCTTAAAAAACTCATTATTAAAGTCTAGAACTCATAATCTTTTAAAGTTTAGCTGTGTAATGGTTATATAAAAATCCAATCGGGGCCAAAAATATACACTTAACCCTTTTGGAAGATAAAGACAAAATGCCAGCTACCATATGTTAGTGGCAGAAATAGACGCTGACCAACGTTTGTGAGGATTGTGCCAGAGAACGAATTTGGGGACGCTGAGCACCTCTACTTATAGCAAACCTCTATTTTGCTGTATTTGTAGGTATTTAATTTATGCAGTGTAATTTATGGTGATCTAAATTTTTTGAAAAAATGTTAAGCTTGTTTTATATTTAAGGGGTGGCATTGTTTACTGTTAGAGTTGTAACGAGTATCTGATCTCTAGGACAACCGCGATCTGCTCCTGAATATTTGCGACGTTCAAGAACGCTGATTTGCTATCTTTCAAAATATAGTAGAGTGTAGTAAAATATTACTCGGGAACAACACATTTATTGCTCTGAAATACAGAATAATGTTGGATTTTCATTTTATGAACTGAAACAAAGTCAAATGTGCAATGTTACTTTCCCCGGAAGTAAGCAAATCTTCAAAATAAAGTGTCAGTGAAGCTTCCTGTTTTCAAAATAAACTAGCGAGTGCTTTTTTTTTTTTTTTTTTTCATTCAAAAATTGAGACTGTAGTTCCACACGCTGTCATAAGTTCTGAAAAAACAAATTAGAAAATGACATTCTTTTGGTTATGGTAACTCTTTAACAGTTAATTAACATAACTCCAGCAGATTCTGATGCAGAGAAAAGCAGCCTAGTACTGATTTGCAGCTCTGCACAGCTTAAGTGTGGATGTAATCAACGTGAACCAGCTGATTCTGTCGTGGAGAAAAACAACTTTTGATATCAACTTTTCACCAAAATGTAACACTTAGAACATAAGTTGTTGCAGTACTTTGAGGATGGAAAAACTGTAGAGAAAATGTACAGGATTTATTCTCAAATGATAAAAAAAGACCGTAATGTTTTTGTTTTTGATGTTATTTATGTTACTGCTGAGGAAGGAGATTGAGAAAAAAATAAAATAAAATGACAAACATAATTTCTTTCTATCTAAATTGTTGTGTTTTTATCAGTTTTGTTTATTCTGATCTGCTGTTCTAAATACAAGTGTAAATTATGGTGATTTAATACAAATAATTTCAATTTTCATACATCCAGTAAAAAGACACACACATAGCAACAAACATTATATTAAAAAGTAAGACTCTAAGCAACAATCCACAGTCGTATTTACTGTTTTTAGTATGTTTGGACATAATGTACAGACACAACCTGGGCAGATCACTAAAAAGTAATTGATTTTCGTAAAAAAATATATATAATATTACAAGAACTGAATATAAAAACTCAAGAAATTAATATTGATTGTATATACTAATGTTTTGTGTATTCTCATTTTGAATATAGTCAACACAGTCAATCCAGTAGATTCTGGAGAAGAAAAGCGTGAAAAGTTACAGTAAATCAAAGACGATAAAAACTGGAGCCCCAGCTTTAAAGGGTTAAAAATATATATTTATTAACCCAGAAAAAGACAAAAAGTGTGTCTTGCACACACATCTTCCCCTGTTAGCTAACCTGGGTGGAGTAAAGGAGCTGTTTGGACTGAGACTGTGGCCATCCACCAAATACATGTCACAATGGTCAATGGCTGGTCAGGAGCCCTGGAGGTGAACTGCATGTCAGAGACTTGGCTGTGCCATGTGGCTCTGTGGCACAGATTTCTGATTCCCTGCCTCCATTAATGCGGTTGCCTGGTTACACTTCAGTAAACAGGAAATGCGCTCTTGATTCACCATCAGTGTAGGGAACGCTCCTTTAAAAAAGTATAAAATTATAGTTACTAAATGCTTAATTCAAAAAATAATGGACTTAGTAATTGAGTTACTCTTTAATAAAAGTAACTAGTTACCAGGAAAAGGAGCAGTTTGTGTTACCATAGGAAAAGTGGCTTTATGTCAACATTTAGATTACTTTTCTATCAGTTTTACAAAATTGATTGAAATGATTGACCTTAAATATCTGTTGCACATCAATAAAAATAAAAAAAATCTTAAAGGAGCCATATCATGATTTTTTTAAGTCTTTCAGAGTAAATTATATCCATATATATGATCATACATTACCTTTGGAACACTAATAAACCAATTATTTATTAAATATTAGTTATTTTTGCTGTTTCTCTTCATACCTGGAAGTAAAACGACTCGATCTCTGAGGCTCCGCCTTTCGCTCATAGAGCCAGCCTCATCAGCGCGAAAAAAATCATCAAATTAAAAAAAATATTGATATACTTACAGTGCAGCTGGGGCACTAATCCCAAAAATTTGGCGGGAAGCTAGCGGATCACCGCTAGCTCGAGCTGCTAGCTTTAGTGTCAGCTTGGAAGTGGAAGAGACTCTTCCTGGGGGGGGCGGTTCTCATCCTGTGACATCAGCACGTGAGAACCTGCTCATTTTCGTAGGTATAGGAAGGGCTACTGGTGAGAGAGCACTTTTTAGAGTATTACTCAGAAATGCGAGAACGGATCAAAATACCATTTTGGAGTTGTTTATAGTGAGGAATGAACAGTATAAAACAAAGCTCAAAATGTAGCATTTTCATGTTATGGTCTTATTAAGTGCATTTAACCCTATAACTAAGTTCATCAAATGGAAAAGTAAACAACATGAACTTCCAAATATTTTGTTCAGATCACAGAAACTTTGATAGAACATGAAGTGTGTTTTTAACTCTGAAGTCCAATTGAAATACTGTAACTCAAACTTGTAATCTCAGACTTTTATTTCCTTCATAACTAAACTGCTAAACATATGGAATATTCTCGCTGTTACTGTGGCTAATTGAATACTTCAAACTCTCTCAACCTCAATCAATTCATAGTGCTGCACCACTCGAAAAAAGTGTGCACGCTGTTCACCCCCCTAACAAGATGCAATGTCATGTTGCAGATTGACATGAACAGAAGAAAATAATGGAAGGAAATATAAGGCAGTTGGACCAGCAGAAGTAATGGCATTACTATTTATACTGAGAAACTGCACGCATGTATTTATTTTTTATCATCCTCCCTGAGTGTTATAACTTATTCAGCAAAGGTAACCGCTTGGAGACTGATCCCAGAGAGTCCCTGGAAGCTCTGAGCCCAGCTCTGATTCTCCATATTAGCTTTTTACGAAATTTTGATCCTTACAGTCATCGTCCCTAAACCAAATAGTGAATCATTAATCATATCCAAATCTGTGCCAAATCAGACGCAGAGTGCTGAAGATATCAGATGGCATCGAGCACATGGGTGGGATGCGTTGGGAGCTGGCGATGTGCCTGGCTCTGGCTTGGTTCATCTGCTACTTCTGCATCTGGAAAGGACCCAAGTCTACTGGCAAGGTAAGACCGAACATGTATGTTGCTGCTGGATGTGCCTCGATGGGATGGTGGGTGGGTGGGGGGGTTAATGATAGTAAACTTATGCTAGCAAAACATTTTTCTCATCGTATTTATTAAAGTTTCATACGTGGGGGTGAAGGTAGTTTGTATCCTGATTGTTCATTGGAGCGGTTTTAAGAGTTGTCTTGTGTACCAAAATGGCTGGATGCCACAACACTTTCCTCTCTAGTGTTGGTAACAGCTCTCTCCCAGAAAGCCTGTGAATTCCCTTGTACAAACACAGAACAAAAGCGGTGTCTGTACCATCTACTTCTTCTTTCCCTTCCCAGTTTGGTCCTTTGCTTTATACTCCACTGGAAGTCCCGTGAAGGACAGTATGGACCCAACACTTCTCTTTGGTTTCTCACAGAAAACGGCTCATCGACTCACTGAACCAGAAAGACTACAAAAATAGAGACAGAATCTGGAAAAACAGTGGAAGTGGAGGGCTGGGCAAGGAAAATTAATGGGTTCACATTCTATGTGATGGGTAAAAAACCACTAGGCAGCAATGCCTATATCTCCATGAAGTGTCTTTTGTTTGGCCGTGAAGAAAAAAGGGGCAGAATGCTTCTTCACGGCTGAGCTTCAGCAGTCGGTCCAAGATTGATTTCTGTATTCACTGGAGGAAAGTGGCGCGTTCATGAGGAGCATGCAGAGTACATCCACAACTTCCTCCTCTGCCGCTTCTCCCCACTTCTCTTCAGTGATGATAAATTTACTACAGCAAGCTTGTTGTAAGAAAGGCGCTTTCTTTCCTGCAGACCCTACAGCTCATTCAGTCCCAGCTTTGCTAGGCTGTTTACTTTTATTGGCTGGCTGTGCCAGCCATTCTCCACTTTTAAGCCCCGCTGTTAAATTTACGACGAGGCAGGGGCAAGTTGCACTAGGAAATTTGTGGTGGCTAAATGTTTACCAAAAGCAGGCGGAAAAGAGCATGGCGAGCATCAAACGTTCACGCAGAGATTGAATACTATCCCTTTTCATCACCGGGAAAATAAAGTGATTGAAGGGAGGGGGGAGTTAGAATGTGTAGCTGATTTATTTCTTAAATTAAAAGGAGGGATGAGCTGGGCAGGAAACAAGTTTTCCCACACTATCCTAGTTGGCCTCTTTCGGATTAAGAGAGCTTACAGTGGATAGCCACATACTAACTGTTCAGACGACGTCCTAATTAGGATTTTATTTATTTCAAAACTTTTAAAACAAGTTTTAAAGATATTCATGTTATTCACTGAAGCGATTTCTTTGGTTTTTGAATGACTGAGTAAAGCACGGCCCCATGGTGCTCAAGTGACCTGATCTTTTGTGAGCATAGATTAGGAAGTTCACTTCCTCCTGCTTAAAGTCCGAATGAAGAAACCATTCAAGAAAAGGCTTCATGCGGTACAGTTATGAAACCGGCATGCACTGATGTGTGCATTTGTGTATGTTTGTAGTAGGTACAGTCCCACTTCGAAGTTGTGAATGGGTCTGTGTGTGTTCGCTTGTGTGTGTGCACTCATGCACTCCTGTGCGTGCTTCAAAGGGAAGCACATTTTCCCACACTGCCAGCATCCCTCCTCTGGGCTTCTCCTGTTAAAAAAGATGAGGGCCAAAGGAGCACTCTTTTCTTTTCAGGCTCCTGGCCTGCCTCTGCGCTGTCCTGCTCTGTCCTCAATTGGACGTTGACTGTGTGCCAGAAGCCAGTGGATGTATGTTACCCACCTCTGCCTTCCAAGAGTCCAGAGTCTTTGTGCGAAGAATCTTGAGATGTAGATCACAGTTCTGCAAAATCTGAATGGTTCCGTAAAAAAGGGGGGCACATTTGATGCCGCAGGACTGCTTCTTAACATGGTGCCACCAGAGGAATACATCCCTGTGGTTCATACTGTTGCAAAGTCAAACTATTCTTAGTTACTGTTTGCGCTACAACAAGATTGGCTGTCACTGATATTGACAAATTTTATTAGTAGATGTTTTTATGGGCCCCATTTTTTAAGCTTAGTCAATATTTGATGGTATCAGAACATGTTTACTAGTAATAAAGAAAAAAAAACTATGGCTTTGAAGGAGGGCTGGATAGATGTATATTGCAATAGAAATTTTTCTGGACAGAGGAATGAGTCTATCGCAATAGACTTTTATTTTGAAGGGTTCAGAATTGACACTCGCCAGTAACAAACATTTTTTTTCTTTGGTGAATAAAAGTTAGAGAGTTTGTTGCAACATGGTGAATAAATGTTTGCATCCAATTTTGTTTATTGGCTCTTAGTTTGGTAATATTTTTCTACCTCTCCACTTCCTTCGTCTGCGGTAAGGTAAACAAATGCTATACCCCTGCGGCCACTTCTGCTAACCTTCTCTGTGTAAACGTTTAGTTTTGGCTGATGAAGCAGCAGAACATCTGGTGATTTTAACGGGAGCCAGTTAGAACTGGAAGACAAACCGGCTGTACTGAAAGCAGCAACAGGAAGTTTAATCAAAAGTGCTGATTTGGTGACCGCGATGTACCATTAGCATGATGCTAATGCTTTTTTTTTTTTTTTTTAAGTTATTTAAAAAAAAACTAGTTGCCTCATCTTCAGTGCATCTGTTATGTTGATAGTCTGACAAGAAATAAATATTTAAATCTAAACCTTCTACAGATGATTACACATTTCTTTATTGATGTTCAAATCTGAAAAATATATTAATTTGGTTTATATCGTGATACAAATAGTCATCGCATGATATGAAAAAAACTACATTGAGATGTAAATAATTCCACATAGCCCAGCCCTACTTTGAAAGAAATATTGAGTACACAAGCAAAATCAAAACAGCTTGAATTATTTATCTTGTAAAATGTTAATATTAGTTATAGCTCAGTAAAAGTCAGATTTTGATGAAGGGTTTTCTATGAAGTTAGTTTTGCTGCTAAAGTATTGTAAATAATTTTCCTTGTATTTACTCATAGAATCAAATAAATGGGAATCCAATTTTACTCTCTAGATGAGGTTTTACTGAAAAGTTAAAAGTGAAAGTTCAGTTTTGTTTTTTTTTACATATTTCTGTGTTTTCATCTACAGGTTGTGTATGTGACAGCTACCTTTCCATATTTCATGCTGTTAATCCTGCTCATCAGAGGAGTAACGTTGCCTGGAGCCTACGATGGCATCAAGTTCTACCTCTACCCAGACATCTCCAGACTCTCTGACCCTCAGGTAGGCTTGATTTTCCTGCTGATTCTTGGAAAAATCCCCAAGAATTTTATTTAGTAACATGTGGCCAACTTCAGCTTCTGTTTCAGTGTTTTGTTTTGTGTATTCAAGGACTCATTTGTTTCTAAAAGAAAAAAGCTAAATCCAGTCAAATGAATAAACCTGACATCAAATTGTCTTTGCGAGCCTTCAGGGGTTACAGGAAGTAGGGGTTTTGGAAGAAATGTTGGAGGAAGTTTAGCTTCTTATGCAGTGATAATACCTACAGTATATATGAGGTGGCACATTGAGTAAACTGCACTTCTGTTTCAAATCTCATGTTTGAAAACAGAACCAGATTCATACACATTTTTGGATCATAGCACTGAAAACAGCTAGTGATGAGCTGTTTTGATGCAGAGCGGCTCTGAGAACCTGCTGGTTCAATAGATCATGAAAAGTGTTGGCACTCTGTCATGTAGGTCATGCAGATACAGAAACACAATCTGAGATCTGTGATTATCAGCATTTTGGGTTGCTTGGCAACAGAGCAAATGTCACTAAGTGTCATGGAATGATTTGAGGGGGATGACAGGTTTGAGAGAGGAGATCAGAACACAGATGTATGTTTATATACATTAAAATCTTCTTATAGGATCTACTTGTGAACACAAATATTATGCAATGGTTTCTGGGTAAATATAAAAAGTTTAAATTTGACACAAATAAAAGGAGAAGTATGGCTTAAAAAACTCCACAAAACATCCCCTTTTTGCTTAAAAATACAGTGTTCACCTTTTGTAATGAACATTTATTTGTCTTGTTAAAGTTATGAGGGACACCACTAAGAGCAGTGGTCCCCAAACCCCAGGCCGCAGACCGGTACTGCTCCATGGGTCACTTGGTACCGGGCTGCAGACAGAAAAAAATAATATTTGCTTTGACGTAAAATATTTCTGTTTAGTTTATTTTCTGATTCTGAAGGAAGTTTTATTTTGAAATACTCCCAGAATCAGTTTATAACTTCCTTGGTCACGTGACTTAAAGAGGATACCTGTTTGGCTACTTGGACTGCTAAGCTAGTAACCCAAAGCTAACAAAAACCAAACAATGACATTTATTTGGAAAGTTTTTTCAGGGAGAAAAGAGTCAGTGAGGAAACCAAATAAAATAAAAGTAAGAAACAAATGTAGCACCTTTGTGGCATCTAACAGGTCAACAAATGTACTGGTGCAATAGATTTTTTTAATGGGAAACACTATATTAACCACAAGACTTTCATATGATTTTCTTTTGAAATTGTGGAAACAGAATAACTCTATGCATGCATAGAGTGCCATTTATTGAGAGTTTATCCATTTTATAAATTATTTTCAAAAATGCACAAAATACAGTAAAAAAAAAAAAAAAAATTCCATTGGAAGGAAAAAAGTTAACCTACCCAAGTATTTTGGGAAACCTTCGACTCCTTTTAATTAACTTCCATCTTTGCAGCTCATGTAAACAGGCATTTTTCACTCTTCATGGTGGGATAAATGTGATAACAAGGAAAGTTTCACTTCTTCAAATCTGTTGGGTGAACACTTGGATGAGCCAGCCTGTTTCACAGAAGGTGTTGACAATAGGGGTGTTGATGATAACATATGGCTGAACTCCTTGTTGCTAACCCAGATATTTTTGTGCAGTACATTTGTTTCAAATGTAAAACAACAAAAAAAAAAATCTTCAGAAATTTGAAAACATCAGCTGTGGTGTGTGGAAAAAAAAAACCAAATTTCACTTTATTATGTAGGTGTTTTTTTATTATTCTTTTCAGAAAGATGATTTTTTAAGCAATAAGCTCTAAAATGCGGATCACTTGCTAATAAAAAAAATAATAATTTAAGCAGCGAAAAATGAATATAAATGTCAAAAGCTATTGCAGACGAGGCAAAACTACATATTTTATTTAATGTATTTCAACTTAGGTTTTGGCATAGAAAAAATTTAACATTTTACTGGCATTTGTCGTCTATGTCAGACTTTTCAAATTTTTAGGTTTGTTGAATAATTTCAATAACTAGAACAAATAAATAAAAGATGTGACTTTTAAAGAGGGCTGCACGGTGGCGCAAGTGGTTAGCGCTCTCGCCTCACAGCGAGAAGGCCCCGGTTCGAATCCCGGCTGGGACCTTTCTGTGTGGAGTTTGCATGTTCTCCCCGTGCATGCGTGGGTTCTCACCGGGGACTCCGGCTTCCTCCCACCGTCCAAAAACATGCTTCATAGGTTAATTGGTGACTCTAAATTGCCCCTAGGTGTGAATGTGAGAGTGAATGGGTGTGTGATTGAGGCCCTGTGATAGACTGGCGACCTGTCCAGGGTGTACCCCGCCTTCGCCCTTCAGTAGCCAGGATAGGCTCCGGCACCCCCGCGACCCCGAGAGGGACAAAGCGGTCAAGAAGATGGATGGATGGATGGACTTTTAAAGAGATAAACATCAGCCCAGTGCAACAGCAGGAGGAATGGTAGAGTAGCTGCTGCTTGGAAGAGTCCATTACTTGTGAAAAGGGTGTAAATGTAATGTCTCTGGGGACAATTAGGGCTCTGTTCACTAAAGTGTGTGAATGGTGTTTCTGCTGGCTGTTGCCCTCTTTTAGCACCCTGAACTTCATGCTTGATCTGTTTTCCTTTTAAAGGCTGCCCCCTTCCTTTTCTCCTCCAGCCCTCACAGTTCTACAAATATTTTAGAGATCTCACTCCTTCACACTGACTGACCTCCCTACTTGTGATTTTAAAATGTCTTTGTTTATTTATCTAAGATTAAAAGCAGAACTACAAAAATGTCCTTTTTCTCATCTATGTGGGAAATCCAAAAACAAACCTGAATAAAATTTGTTTTTTGTAACAAACATAATCAAGAAAATATGAGATGATTTTCCTGGAGCACTTTCACAAGACATGAGTAAACAAACTACCCATAGTCCTCTGTGGATCATGTCTTCAATTGGGCCTGTAGGACCAGCTATTGCAGCAACAAAAGCCACCGTATACTGTAAAGGTCACAGGGGTGACGTATTAAACTCACTTTAACTTATACACTGTTCCCTCATTTATCGTGGGGATATGTTCTTAAAATATTTTGCAACAGGTGAAATCCACAAACTAGGATTATAGAAAGGCTGTAAAACCCCTCAAAGACATAAAAAGTTTTACTTTTCTCTCTTTTTTAAACTCTCAAAGTTCAAACTTTCATAAATTAAGTCAAGTGTTTTGGAATGAAAACAAAGATCGTTAGCAATCAAAGATTTATGTGAGTTTTGCACATTAAATGCATTCTGGAAAGGAGACAGTGTTGATTGAGGGGATTGATTGAAATATTCTACAGACAATTAGGACGCAGAACACAATGTGCTTTAAACAAACAAACAAAAAAATCTCTGAAACACTGAGACTAGGAAAAGTGAACAACAACATAGGGAAGAGACACTCTAATGCCACATTTAACATTTTCATTAAAAATAGCCAGAAAAAAATTAGATTTTCTTAAATGCAGACATCCTCAGTTAGGTTTCTCCACCAGCAACAAATTTGCAAACCTTTTTCATAAAGTAATATTGCCTATTTAGTTACTCCAAAAATGTAGCCTAAACAGTATGTTTGGTTTTAAAATCAAATAGTATAAAAGCTCTTCTACAATTCTTAAAGTTTGTGGTCATGTGGAACAAAAAGGACCACAAATGTCAAGCATCCTATTCCAGATAAGAATCAGCTGTTTTCATTAAGATTTGTAGTTAGCTTCATAAAGTTACTACCCATTTTGGAGATGTAAGAAACATATGTAAACACGTCAAATGTATGCCCTCGGACCTTTTTTTTTTTAACATATTTGTATACTAAGCAAATAGAAGGCAAAGATCAAAATGTTAATTTTTGCATAGAAAAGAAATTGCTCAGTTTTGCATTACTAGACATTTTTGTCTTAAATGTTCTTGTTGGTGCAGCTGTTACAGACCTTCCAAGTCAAATCAGAGATGTTTCCCTCATGAGCAGACTGCTTTATGTTTTGCAACTGTTTTATTGAAATGTAGACCCAAACTTTGTCAAACCACTCCAAAAACTTCAAAAGTAGACCTGATTTTGAACTTTTAACCCTTCTCCTGCTTGAGTGCATGAGACCACAGACTAAATAGTGTCAATGTTAGCTAAAAAACAATAAAAAGTAAGCATTTACAAAGCATTTAATGTTGTTTGAGAGAAGATTGTGGATGGTGAAGGGGAATACTACGGAAGCCCTACATTTTTTGTAATTGTTTTCTCGTCATAATGTGATCCACATTCTTGTTATAACGAGAAAACAAAGTTCATTTTCTCATTATAACAACATAATGAAAAACCCCTCTCCCACACAGAGACCCCAAGATTTTACCTGATTTAATTCTCTTTATTTTGTGGTTAACAACAAAAACAGTAAAAGAAAAAACTCCCCAAACGTTGTTTTCATCATTTTTTTTTTTTATTATTAATGGATCTACACTCTTTAAAGCCTTGATTCCGTCTTAAGCACCACTTCCCTCCCTTTATTTTCGGAAAAAACACCAGCAGCAGGTTGATTGACAGAACCCAGAGCTGCAGAGTGTTTCTGCATGGTGCGTTCACTGAGCTGCGGACATCAACAGCAAAACGAAGAAGTTATCAGAGAAAATGTCAAACGCCAAAACTGATCCATATATGATTTACTGATTTAATATTGTCAAAAAATTTTCTGAAAAACTGCTTTGTTTTGCATAAAAATAACAAAAGCATTGTGTCAGACTGAGTTGGGGTGGGTGGCTGTTTGGGTTCGCTAATGTCTGGAATTCAGTGAACGCATCATGCGCAGACGGCCCTAGGTTCTGTTAATCAACCTGTTCGTTTTAAGGTTTTAGGGATATAAAGGGATGGAGGCTGATGCATGAGATGGAATTAAAGCATTTGAAGAGCGTAGATCCAGTAATAAATAAAAAAATACACAAAAAAAAAACAACTTTTGTGGGATGTTCTTCTGCTGTTTTTGTTGTTAACCACAAAATAAAGAGACTTAAAACAGGTGAAGTCTCAGTATCTCTGTGTGGGTAAGGGAGAGGGGGGCGCTTCATTTTTCGTTCTTGATTATCTCGTTATTTCAAGAAAATAAAGTTTGTTTTTTGGAGAAGACTAACTTAATTTTTTATCTAATTTTCTCAAGAAAACGAGCTTTGTTTCATTATAACGAGAAAACGATCAAACAAAAAAATAAATAAATAAATAGTGCAGGCCGTAAAATACAGCTGTTTTTTGGTTCTTTCTTTTGTCGTAACCAACTTCTGCTAGCTCTGTGCTAACAGGTCCGTTCCGTTTTTCTATGGACCCAAAACCGAAAGGGGTCCAAAAATTGGTATGGGTTAATTAATGAATGGGTCCATTTTATAATGGAAACGCTCAAAATACCAGACAGTACTGCTCTGTGAAAATGAAGCTTTACTGTGTTAAAAAAGTTACTAGCACACTGTAACTGTCAAGCTAGCAAGGTGGATAGGTCGGGACATGACTTTGTTTACTTTGACGCCTATGGCTTTTCAAGACATAATTTGAAATAGGTTTTTTTCTATTACATGAGAGGAAAAATATATCAGCATTAGCTGTCATAGATTAGACAATAGTTAAAATGCAAATAAAAATCCAACGAGTTTATTCATTAGCACATGGGCATGTGAGGACTGATGTGCAGAGTACTGGGAGTGGTACCTTCCAATCACAAGAAAACTAGCATACAGCCATCCAGCAGCAAAAACCAGTTCTGAAGCCACAGTTTCAACATAACCAAAGACAAGCCGGCCAAATTAGGCACAACAGCCTGGGCCTTGAAGGCTTCCCTTCGCTGTGCAGCCATCAGCCGCGGCTGAACTACAGCGAACGTTGATGAACATTAGGAGAGAAAAGCCTGTTCTTCCACAGGAACAGTCCTGTGTTTGTGAGGTCACAGAAGTTTCCGTGGTTACTCCCAAGAGGGAGCAAAGACCTTTCGTTTGTTAATTGTTTTTCAGTGGGGAAATGAGATTAGTGGCTGAATGGTAATGTGAGAGAGTTTTCAAAGAGCCGTGCTGCATTAAGTTGAATTCGCTAGCACCACATGCTGTCCTGTGGGCCCTGGGGTCCACTGTTGTTCAGTAAAATACTTTTCTAAGGCAGATTTAAGACCTCAGGGTAGAATCTCAACATTCAATTAATCCCTGTGATCATCCAAATAACCACAATTAATTGCAGTTTTTATTATAAATATATATATTAATTAAACACTAGCCATGTAAAAATATGTTTAAAAACGAAGCATGACATTTTTGTATTTTTATTGGAAAAGTATAAGAGATACTGATACAGAATGGTCAAATTGCATATTGAATTCTAAATTGAAATTTGAATAATGACACGGCAATTTACATTGCAATTGATTTTTTTATTGAATATTTTATTTTTAAAGTTGTCATATTGAATGATCCCTTTTCCTATTGAATTCTAAATTGCGTAATGCATTTTCAAATTGCATGATGAAATTACAAATTGAATTTTCAATTGGGAATTGCTATGAATTATGGCTGAAAAAAACTTCCACAGATTACTTGCATCAGGTGTGGTCTGTGAATCAGAATGTGGAGACACTTAAATCAGTTGATGAGCAAAAGAGCAGATTTGAGAGATTTGTAAAACAGGTTGGTCTGATCTAGATTGTCATTGTTTATGTATTAATAAGGTAAATATCTTACCTAACTTTGGGCTGGTGAAGCAAACTCGTCACTTGGAATGAGATTTGAGAATACACCCACAATTCCTGATCTTGTTGTAGTTGTTACCATAAATTTTGTCTACTCAAAGTCCAGATCATCTTTTAATGTATTGTAAAAGTGTTCCAAGTGGTTTTTAAATTATGATAATGCTATTTTTTTAGCCAAAAAAAACAACAACAAAACTCGTGTTGTTTTCCAGGACATAGATTTTGTTGAAGTTCATTAAGTTGTGGGTGGGATTGTTGAGAAAAATGCCACAAGAACATGTTAAAAATACCAAAAACACAATTTTCATCACATTAGGTCTTTCAAAAAAGGGAAAGAAATTGTAACTACTGACAGTCCAACCAAGTGCTGATTTCAAACTTTATGGATTTTCAAGCTGAAATGCAAATTTCCTATCACAATATTTGGCCTTTTCAATTAGTTTGACTGATATTGTCATGAGTACGACCCCTGTTCACTCCACTGACTACCAGAGGGAGCCATCTGCAAAGTTTTGACTCTCACCTGGCATCCTCTGCTCACACTACATCTCCCATCAGCCACTGCTCCTTAAACCCTGACCCTCTATCAGCTGTACCCCATTCAGCAATCACCTCCACTGTATTTAACCTGACACTAAACTCTGCCCAGTGCGAAGTCTTGTTTGTGCTACTTGACAATCATTCTGTGCAAAACTTTTCTCTGGACAGCCTTGCATGTGTTTTGACCTTTACCTATTTGACTCTGTCCTGTTTCTGCCCTTGTCGATGAATAAACACTACTGCACATGGATCCAAACGCCTCATCCTCTTTGTAACAGATATTCTAGTTCAGGGCGCAGTCATGCATACTCTGGGTGTCTGGGGTGTTTAATGATGGCTAAGAAATACTCATTTGATTTAGCTTTTAAACTGTGTCTGCTGGCATACGCCGAAGAACATTTTGTTGAGGAATCTGCATGACATTTTTGGGGTGGATTCTAAACGTATCCAAGAATGCCGCAATAGATAGAAACACGTGGAGAAGATGACTTGCAAGAAAATGAGCAACAAGCAAATGATTTCCTGGTGGAGATGCAAAAAACGAAATTAGACGAACTGGTTTGAACATGATTATTGAGCAAAGATTATTGGATTATTGAGCAAAGACAGAAAGGCGTATGTGTCTCCAGGAAAATTAATCACATGAAAGCGAGGAGGACTTCTGATGCAGAGATTGATGATTCTTCAAAGAGAAAAGAAACATTCACACCCAGTGCTAATCAGAACATCATACAATGCTCTCATCATTTCAGTAAATCTGGAAATCTGGTTTCATCTGCATTTTGTGCCTGAATTTCGCTGCAAAAATGAACTCACTGGCCATCACCATTCTTTCTGTAATGAAAGAAATGCTGGTCTCTAATAGATACCTGTCTCTAATAAACGCCGGGCTGGCTGCCACATTTTTGGAAAAAATGCCTGTTTTCACATATTAAGGATTTTACAAAACCTCACGTCACTTACAGGGGCGTACCTTTGATCTTGGAACAAAAGAATAAATTTTTTATTTGAGAGACATTAGGCGTGTAACGATTAATCGATGAAACAATTTCTACTCCTACAATCCAACTAGATTGATCTGTCTTGGGGAGAATCTAATTGACCTAAACCGTTAAAAAATTGGTTAAAAAATGTATAAAATGATAATCAAACCGATCTTGGAAAATACCGTTTGTATTGAGGCACAGTAGGTTTATTTTACTATAACATAAAAACGACCAAGTACCAGTACAGTGAATTGGATTAAATCATCAACTAGAAATACTGAACCAAATCATTGTTAATTTGAATTGTTACACCATCAACTGACATACATTTTTAGAACAGCCTTTTGATTAGAAAAATAAGTTGTGAAATATCTTCCATACTACCCACAATCCTGCTTTAAAAATGAAAATGAATTGAAGCAGATAGATAACACAGGGGGTTTGGTTAATCTGTACTAACCCTGTCCTTTAAAAAACAAGGAGTCTGTAAAGAACCAAAGGCTGTAAAGCTGTTTTTAGAAATGTAATTCATGATTCATGCAGATGCACTGTGTGCATCTAAGAAGCAAAGAGGCAAGAACTGTGACCTTACTTTACTTCATCATTGGGTAGAGCAAAGAGAGACGTTATTAGAGAAGACAAAAAAGTGTATCAACTGGAATCTTTAATTTATTTGTGTTTTAATTACGTATAAAGGTAAATCAAATAGATGAACATCTTTAACCTTTAATCATGTAATTATAATTATTAAACTAGTTCAAAGCATGATAGAATTTAACATTTCTGAATGCTTAAAAGTGTGAGTAGTCTACTGGTACAAACTAATGAAAGCAAAGCTTTGATTAATATGGCCTAAGAGTTGCTAGTTGCAACTAGATATATAGCATCACCTGCGATAATGCTGGTGTGAATCCTGTAAACTGAATGTGGCCACTTAAGATGCGAGAGCTGATAGCTGAAGATGCTGAAATTGATAGATAAAAACGCTGAAGCTGATAGTTGAAAGCTGAAATTGTTAAGGCTAATAGCTGAAGATACTGAAGCTGATAGCAAGCTAAAATATTAGTGAAATGTCAAATTAGCCTAAAAAAAACCTGAAAAAGAAAAGCTGAAAATGTCTAAATTAGCCATAACAGCTACCATCTAGATGAAATATTAGCTAAACTCCAAAATAGTATAAAAAGTAATAAAAAAATTAGTAGATTAGCTAAAATAGCTAGCGTGTTGCTGAAACATTAGCTAAACTCCAAAAAAAAGAAAAAAAGCCTAAATTATCCAAAATAGTTAGGATGTAGCTGAAACATTAGCTGAACTTCAAAATAGCCTAAAAAACTGAAAAAATCCTAAATGATCCAAAACAGCTAGCATGTAGCTGAAGTATTAGCTAAACTCCAATAAAGATTTATGCAGATGCACTGTGTGCATCAAAGACGCAAAGAGCCATGAACTGTGACCTTACTTTACTTTATCATTGGGAGAAAGCAGTAGAACATGGAGATAGGACTTTATTAGAGAAGACAATAAAAGTGCATCAACTGGAATCTTTATTTGAGTTTTAATTAGCTATAAAGATAAATCAAATATATTGATTATCTTGCACCTTTATTGATGTAATTATAAATTAATGAGCTGGATCAAAACATGATAGAATTAAATATTTGTGAATGTTTAAAAGTGTGTTGGTACAAACTAATTAAAGTAAATCTTTTAATTAATTTGGCCTAAGAGATGCTGTAATTAGTATTTAGAGTTTTTCTTTCTAACCACATGTCGGGTATCTAAAAGGGTCAGTGTTACTGTGAACCTGATAACACCTGAATCAATCCAACTGGTTTTGTGTCGTTTGGTTGAGACAAAAAGGTTCTGCACAGTTTTGAAGAAACTCAAAGACTGATTGATTTTTGACATTCTGTTTTCCTTTCTCTTAACTTCTTTACCAGGTGTGGGTGGATGCAGGAACTCAGATCTTCTTCTCCTATGCCATTTGTTTGGGTTGCCTGACAGCTCTTGGAAGTTACAACTCCTATAACAATAACTGCTACAGGTAAGAACAGACAGGAATGCAAAAAGACCCCAAGTCACTTAGAATTTCAAGGTTTTTGTTAAAGAACATAAGAAACAAATGTGGTCTTCTACAAGCTCTAAAATTAGGTAAATGATTTACAGCAAATTTCAGACTAATTCCTAAAAGGTTTTTTGAATTTACCTAATTTTAACATCTGGAAAAGACTACATTTATTTTCCATATATCTCTGTACTTGTGGTAGTTTAATTTCCCAGCCCTAAGAGACTTTACTGGTATATGTATTTTAAAGATAGAGGTGGTCATTTAGCTTTCTTTCAGTACATTAACATGTTTCTTGCAGTCTAGAAAGTGTCTGCTGTGACAGAATGTCTAAGCTCTTTGTCTTCATCCTCAGGGACTGCATCATGCTGTGCTGCTTGAACAGCGGCACCAGCTTTGTGGCAGGTTTTGCCATCTTCTCCGTTCTGGGCTTCATGGCTTACGAACAGAATGTTCCGATCGAAGCTGTTGCAGAATCAGGTGAGAGAACTCTAGATAATATTGTTACTCATACTCAAGATAAATCCACTTTTAAAACTCTTAAAAAGTGGATTTAATTGGGATTTATCCGCATCCATCTGACCGTGGTTAAACAGATGCACAGATGCTTTTAGACCAATGCATTATGATTTATTAAAGTCCGTATGAAAGATTTAGGGAGTTGACAACGCGAGACATTTGAAATGTTTGTCTCTGGGTACGTGAAGGACAGCTTAATGCTTCACACATCATGTGCTTTCATGGAACTACTTCTTATTGTGGGTCTTAAATATTGTAAAAGAAGAATGCTTCAGTGCCTGGAGACTATGCCTTATTATTCAGTATATCAGTATTCAAATCCTAAACTGTTTACTTTGACCAGATTTAATTAAAGAGTTGATCAAATGGTGATAGAAATATACTAATTATGACTATTTTTGCTGTATTAACTGAAGACCCATCAAAAGAGTGTGAATAATGTTGCATACATTTTTTTAAGTTTAGTATTGATAAGCTGCATCTATTTGATTGTGTTTTCTGTTTATTGTGATGTAGGTCCAGGACTAGCATTTATTGCGTACCCCAAAGCTGTAACGATGATGCCCCTGTCTCCACTTTGGGCTTGTCTCTTCTTCATGATGCTGATTTTCTTGGGTCTTGACAGTCAGGTGAGTATGCGTCACACCAAGGCTTTAATAAAGTTCTTTAATAATATATTTACTTAATACAGAGGATTTCTGTTGGTACAAGAAGACTAACTCAATTACATGAGAGAGATCGGGAATATGCATGTCTGGTAAGATTTTGGTCCCTTTAAATGCAGGATTCTGGTGAATGTGGAAATATGCTGCTGAATCTGCTGATCTAAAGTTGCACAGTGGTGTCGCTTTAAATCCTGCCTGGGTTTTCTCCCACTGTCCAGAAGCATGCTTCATGGGTTCATCGTTGACTCTAAATAATCTCTGAGGAGTGTGTGTGGCTCTGTGATAGACTGGCAAACTGTCCGGGTGGGGGCGCGACTTTACCCTGAAGTTGCTGAGATTGGCTCCAACAACCCTTGTGAGCAGCAACAAAATGGCAAAAATGTTTAAAAAGCTTACTTAAACATTTGAATCGAGTCAGTCAGCTGAGATGTTGTTGAAGGTCTACAACAAAGTCTACCTGAACCTTAACCGACATCAGTGCACGCAACTTTTCTGTTCTTGTTGACAGAAAAGACCAATTTACCTTAAAACTGTTATTGGATTAAGCTAACATCTAACGTGCTAAAGAAATAATTCATTTTTCTGTGTGTGTCTGTGTTCAGTTTGTGTGCGTGGAGAGTTTGGTAACAGCTGTGGTGGACATGTACCCGGAGACGTTCAGAAGAGGCTACCGCAGGGAGCTGCTGATCCTCGGCATGTCTATCGTCTCTTTCCTCATAGGACTCATTATGTGTATGGAGGTAAGGCTCAGTGACGTGTGTTGAGTGTTTTGAACAGTTTGTGCAAAAGTGATGCTTTTCAAATTGTGCTAGCACAAAAATCCTACAACTTTTAATTGTTAAATTAACTTTTCAGTTGTAGTCATAATACCATCCTGGCATATTGCAACACATTCTCATCTCCAAGTTGCCACCTATTGATGCATGGTTAAGAACCCCTCCGTATCACTTTTTTGACGTTTTGGGTGTTCCCAACCTGTCATTTTTTTGACATGCTGGCTGTTCCAATTAAATCAGGGGTCCCGGTATTTTGTCGGACGCGGTACCAGACACGGACTGAACCTCGTGACCCGGCCGGTACCCTAACCCGGCACCCTAACCCTAGCCTGGTCCGCATCTACTACAGCGTCCAACAAAATGACCAGCCGACCTCTGATTCGGGACCAAAGGTGAATTGGTACCGAAACCGGGACCAGATGCGACCCAAACCTTGAAACATGGCCGGTACCCTAGCCCTAGCCTTGTCCACATCTGGTACTGTGTCTGACAAAATGACCAGACCCCCTGATTCAGTACCAAACGCGGATTGATACCGGATGCAGTACCAGACACTGACCGAACCTCGGGACATGGCTGGTACCGGTACCTTAACCCAGTACCCTAACCCTAGCCTGGTATGGATCTGGTAGCGTGCCCGACAAAATGATCGAACCCCCCTGATTTGGTACCAAACGGGGATTAGTACCGGATGCAGTACCAGACGCTGGCCGAACCTAGGGACACGGCTGGTACCCTAACCGTAGCCTGGTCCACATCTGTTACGGAATCCAACAAAACGACTGGACCCCCTCTGATTCTGTGCCCAACTCAGATTAGTACCGGTTGTGGTACTAGACGTGGACCAAACCTCGGAACACGGCCGGCACCAGTACCCTAACCTGGAACTCTAACCCTAGCCTGGTCCACGTTCCGGAGGTTGGGGTACCTTGATTTAATTGGAACAGCCAGCAAGTCAAAAATGGAAGAGTTGGAGACACTGTAACCGTTAATTTTTGATGTGGAGGGTCTCTGACTATGTGTCAAAATGTGACGACTTGGGAATGGGAATGTGTTCAATACTGAGATACCAGCACCTTTCTTTGATTTTAATGGCTTTTGGGTCCCATTTAGCTAATCTTGTGTTCATAGGTAAGACCTATACCTGTTGGTTGAAAAAAAATCTCCACTCTTTGAGACAAAAAGACATTTTAGTCATATTTCTTATTACATTTGATGTAATCATAAACTGGCCCCTTTCCCTTTTCTTAAAGTCTTTTCTCAGGATCAACCTTTGTGTGCTCTGCATCCTCGTGATGCTCTTATCAATGGCCTGGTTTTCTCACGCTGAGATTTTCCAGCCACTCAGAGGTTTTCCATGTTTCCATATGCACTGCACTATATTCAACCCCAGTATAGGCAGACTGTATAGTTTCCAGGTGTTCATAATAGCCATGAAGCTCATGAAAAAGGTTCAACACAAAACTGAAGTGCGGCACTTTCAGTCACAGAGTTGAAATATTCAGTAGTCTGCCTTTGGCTTTTACTCCCACAACTGTCTGCACTCTTCATGTTTTATTCCCCTCAGCTTCCAAGAACCCAAGACCAGTAAAGTGCAACAAACAGCTTGAAGAGGAATCAAACATAGTTTAGTTGGTTTTCAGCATTCGTAGTGGTTTAAAACTGTAATGCATTTTCACTGTTGGATCCGTGGTAGATTTATGAGGGGGCGAGAATGATTAAATGGGAATTTCAAGAGAGGTAAACATATGATGAAGCTTTAGCTGAGTTTCATACTTTTTAAAAAAGTTTATTTAAAGTGTTTTTGTATAGTGAGCTTAATATTTTTGTTTGAGGTTTATCCTAAATTGATTTGAATCTTGAATTCATCTATTCCATAACTAAGTGCTTGAGAATGATTTCATTTTATGGTTGAAATTGCATTTTCAAAAAGCGCCATTACTAACCTCACCGCACAGAAGCAAGTATTGATATTCTATTAAAGCATTCATCAGTAATGATATCTTAAAGGGCCTGAATCAATGAACTGCTGCAGCTTGATGAATTCCTCATTTTAAGGGAATGAATGAGCTCTAATATGTGCTGTGTGTTTGTTTACTGAAAGACTTTGTCATCCAGACCCTGATCAGCAAAGTCAGGCATGCCTGATTCACTTCATATTTGCACCCCAGCAGATGTTGGTGACTGTGACTAACAACCGACACCTGTCTTGTTTCATCAGGGAGGGATGTACGTCTTTCAGCTGTTTGACGCGTACGCTGCGAGCGGGATGTGCTTGCTATTCGTGGCCATATTTGAGTCCATATGCATCGGCTGGGTTTATGGTAAGAATTCTATTCTGACAGATCTAGTAAAGGAGGCGGGTGCAGAAAGCTTTGTGCCTCCACTCTAATGGAATGATATTTCTTCTCTGCCCTCTGCTGGAGAATTGTATTAAATGCATTAAAAATGATGAGTGCCAAGCAAATATACAGTTTTAGTATTTTACCAGTACAATTATTATTTTTTTAGATTCGTTCTTCTGTCTCCTAGTCACAGATTTATTATAATAGCAAAATATTACAATCAGTTTAAGTTTAAATGTCGAAACTACATTTAGACTGTCAATTGTAGAGTTAAACGTTAGAAAATACATTGAACTCTCATGACAGTCAGCCTTACTTACACAATAATAGGGCACTGACTATTTATAAATGTTACATGCTTTCTGCTTTCAGGTAGTGACAGATTCTACCTTAACATCGAGGACATGATTGGCTACAAACCCGTCTTCTTCATCAAATGGTGCTGGATGATCCTGACCCCGGGCATCTGTGCTGTGAGTCCAGAGCTGACACAAATACATCAACACAATCTGATGACACAGATGAGCACACCAGGGATGAGGGACAGAGCCGTGCACAGGATCGTGATTTATTTACTTGGATGGATGCATTGACATGGATTTTGGGTTCTGAACTGTGGGCGGTATTTTAGAGGGTAAACGGTTAAAAAGGTTCGGGTTTTTAGGTTATATAGGGATGTGTATTCTCATTTCTCTTGATCTGGCAGAAACACAGATGTTAGTTGATACATTTAGAAAAGGCAGATTGGGTTTTTTTTGGACATTTTCGCAATTTTTGAACACTTTCTTTTCAAGTTAATCTAATAGAATTAGGCAAAATATGTTTTTTTAATTCACCCTAACACAATCATTTTAGCAGTTCAGACTACGGTCACATGTCCTAAAAAGGTCACTGCGAGGCGACCTAAATACAAGTTTTTCAGCAGATTTGGCAGGTTGTTTTATGACAGCATTTGTAATCAGGAGACGGCAGTCACATTTTTACACGCCAACCAACACCGACTAAGAAAAATTTACAATTGTACGGTGACATTTTTTTCTAAAAGTTGACAACAGTCAGTGGCCGCCAAGGGACATTTCGAGGTCGCGCGGTGACAGTCGAAGTGACAGATAGGGATGACGCCATTATGAAATAGGTGGGATAGGTGAGAGGTGGGTGGCCACAGGGCGGTGGTAGCCAGATCGCCAGCCGTTGAAGGACCGGCGGCAGCTCTTACTGGACAATGGGTAAATCTCTCCACATCAAGTGCCACTGGCCGCTTAGCAGCCTGGGGGTGAACACATTCAAGACCAGGTCAACAGTTTTTAACAAAATCTGGCATTGGCATGAAATGTTGAAGATTCTTGCAAAGCCTCCCCATCATACAATAGTCTTTATATTTGTGAGTATTATAATCTGAATTAAAGTGCATTTGTGAGTCATGATGCATTTGTTTGTACATCCAGACCCTTCCTGCTGATATAGCTCAGTTCAAACAGAGATTAGAAAAGAGTTTGAGAAATGGTCACATGCCCATTAACTTTATTTACCACCTTTAAAAAAAATAAACCAAAGAGAAACAGCTTGCTGAGGTAAAATTGCTTTAAAATATACACAGTTAACCAACTTTTACAGGTGTTTTCTTTTTTTATCGTCTTTTTTTTTTTTGCAGGGAATATTTCTCTTCTTCTTGATTAAGTACAAACCTCTGAAGTACAATAACGTCTACACTTACCCCGACTGGGGTTATGGCATCGGCTGGTTCATGGCTATGTCTTCAATGGTTTGCATCCCACTGGGGATTATCTGGATGATCTGGAAGACTCCAGGAACCTTTTCTGAGGTAAAACACACATAAAGAACTATAAAAAGATTGAGATATTATGATAAAATGTGTATTGGTGTTTTCAAACTTCTTTTATTTTTACGACTTCTCCAATAAAGATTAATGATATTTTTATAGTTTGGAATGCTTCATTACACTATGTTGTTATTATGTTGTTCTTTTTAGAAAATACTGAGCTCACCTATTTGCATCACTACAAAATGGGTTCAAGTTGCAGTTTTAGGATCTTTAAAGGAAAAACTACATTTCTTTAAAAAAAGAGTAGCATCTCAAATTAACTTTCTCAATTGACACGAAACTATTCAAATTTTCTAATGAATTACTGCTGTTCTGTAACAACTATGTCCTAGAAACCGACAGGTTTTTGATTTTGGCTAAAAACTGCATAAACATGATTAAAAGATCACTGGGAACACTTTAAAAATAGATGAAAAGATGATTGGAGTGGGACTTAAAACATAGAAAACAATGCTATTGAAGTTGTATCACCCTCTGGGATTTAATCTGCATGATTTATTACAGCCTTCTTTACATCAAGTTAATGAAAAATGTGCAAGACACACTCAAATCAGAGTTCTAGTCACTTTATATGAGATTTATGAAGAAAGTTTAAGACTGCAAATTTGTTCAAAGTGTTTTTTATAGCTTAATGTATAACTTTTTTAGTAGCTGTAACAAACTTTTATGTTTTGTTTGGTTCGCCTTTATAACTAGTGCAATTATAACAAGAAAACACAGAGCAAAATGTTTCATTTCTATTAGATTAGCTAATAACTGATGCTTTCACATTAATAATCCTCTCTGTCCTCCTCGTCTCTCTGCAGAGAATGAAGAAGCTGACCACTCCCAGCCCCGACTTGAAAATGAGAGGGAAGCTCGGCGCTCTGAGTCCTTACGCCGCCAACGATGCAAAAGCCGACGGAAAAATATCCACCATTTCAGAGAAGGAGACGCATTTTTAACAGACTGCCTGACTGATCAGCCAGCCGCCTGTTGTTTGTGTGAGAAGTTCAACAAAGTGAACCCACCGCAGTGTTATCAACCACTACACAGAACATGAATCAAGTGACTCGGAGTGCTTTTTTTCTTTTGTAAAAAAAATGTAAATGTGCCAGAAAAGGAAAGAAAAAAAGGGAAAACCCCCATAATAATGTTTGCCTTTGTTTTGCACAAACTATAAATAACACTGTTTTGATTAACGTTTGACTAGAGCAGCTTTTTCCCTCATTTTTTTATTTTCTTTAACCATCAGAGTGGTGTGTTGGTATGGCTAAAACGTCTCTTTGTACATTGTCCGTAATGGTTCTTCTTAGTGCCTTTAAAACACTGCATTTGATGGCAAAGTGCTCAGCCTCTATATTAACACGACTATGTACGTAAGAAAATACTGTTATTCTTGATATTGCAGTGATTACTGAAGTCCCCTCTGTGTTACGCTGTAAAAACTTTGATTTCCAGAACCCTTTTTAACAATTTAACCTTTTTCCAAACAAGCAAAAAAAAAAAAACAGCATTTATGTTGTTGGTGAAGAAAATAATTTGATTTTGTACCAACCCATAAACACATCCAATTCAAACAGACAGCACAAAAGAGAGGCTGATGGATTAAAAGCTCAAATCTGTTATAGTTTGGTGTTCTTGTGGCTACAAATAGAAGTGTGTGACTCGCAGGCTGAGTCTAAAACCCACTTCTTTCTCCTCTAGCCCTCTCGTATAAGTCATGGATATCTGCCATTCACAGTAATTACGTTGAGCCTAACACAGACTGGCAGAGAGGTGTGCCTGCAACCCTGCATTTTTATGACCCGCCCTGCATATGGAGGCAATTTTCAAACCTCATCTGTCTTCTCATCCTTATTCCTTTCATGCTTTTTCCAATCTTTTTTCTTCACTGCCACTCTCTTTTATCTTCATATTCCTTCTCCGTGTGTCTCTTCTATCTATTCGGCTTCGTTTCAAGGCACGCTTGGCACAACTCCAAAATGAAACTCGTATTTTGCATTTCATCACGTGTTAATGTCTCGCCGACGGATCTGCGTGACTGTGACCTTTTATTCTGAGGCTGAGAAAGCCTCCCGTTTTTAATTTTTGCTGTCTGAGCCACTGCAGGGGTGAAAGCACGGTCTCTGTCAGCAGTGTCACCGTGAGCTGGTCTCATTGTTCGGATCTCAAATGACTGCACGCTCCCTTGCTTTGTCCAACTGTCTCATTTCCTTTTCTTTTTCTTTTTTTCCTCCTGACAGGAAAGCAATCAGGGGGGAGAATATCAGACAGAATTAAAATTATCTTTGTTTTTGAGGGGGTCAGAAAACAGGTGAGGAACTGAAGAATGAAGGGTTTGTGGAAGTGTATGTCCATTAGAAGATAAGGGGAACTGAGAAAACACAACGTTACTGAAGCTCTTATGGGGCATCTATAATACACGTAAAGTCCCTCTGAGCTGGGTACATTACCCCCTCTTGTGGAGGTTTGTTTGGGTTATTAGTCGTATGGATCAGAAATGCTAGAAAACTGTTTTAACACTGATGTATATTTTAAAATCTCTGTAAAAACCTGTGGCCTATTTCCTGGGATGAAAAACAGAATTGCTGTAATAAAAAGAATACATGCTTCGTTTTGACCTTCGATACGCTCAAAAGATCAGGCTGTAGACACACAACGAAAGGATTTTATTGTTCTGGACTGTTTTACACACATTTTGGTAATCACTGGACTCTGGAACTGTCAACTTTCTCATTTTTAAAAATAAATATGAAACAAGGTAAACCAAAGGCTCTGGGTTTTTATCTGGATCTTGAAGGAGTTTGTATTCATATACTCATTTTAGCCTTTTAAACATCTGATTTAAAGGTCCACTGTGATGAAAATAATGTTTTTAAATGTTCGTGTGGCATTTTTCTAATAATTAATACCATAGATTAAGAAAAATAAGCTTAAAATTGCATTTCTAAGGATGGGTTGACATCAATTAATTAGCACATAGAGCTAAAGTCTGCTAGCTTGATGCTAAAGTTTAATGGGATATCCCATAGGACTGCTAATGCTAACGCTCGCTCAACCTAAACATATATTACTCACTAAATGAACAGCTTTATATACTCACAGGCATGAATTTTTCCAACCTCTTTTAAGGAAACATTTTTTAAAGCAACCATTTGTGGTATAAAACACCATATTTGCTTATTATAGACCCTTTTCACGTGACGTCACACATCACAGGAAAGTGCTGAGTCGCTTCTATTGATTAGAACGGCAAAGCTGACATCTGAACCCTGTTTAAAGCAATTTTACATAAATAATAAAAGGTAACCCAACCAATTGTAACCAATATTTGTACAATATTTAAATGATCTACCTGGTCGCATTTGTTTCCTACTCTTAGATTGTTCACAAATCAGAGTACAACTGTCAGCACACCTGCCTGCAGTCAAAAACCATCTGCTGCAGCTGCTTCCCCAAATTCCTTTGGATTATATCAAACGAGTTGTGGATTATTTCTCTCTGACAACCTGGTTAAAGTTATACGAAGGTTACATGTACTTCAGTGAACGTTGCTTGTTTGATTATGAAGGTAATTATGATTTTATTCTTTTAATCTGCGCTAATGCTAATGCTAGCATTAGCTTTGGCTTTGAGAAGTGAACATGAAAAATAAAGGTAAAAAATTATCAAATTAATTGAAAACTGTTGCCAAAAATATGAAAGTGACTATTTCCATGTAATGTTATAAAATAAATACGCCCAGAGAGGATTTTTTTTCTTACTTAGCTGCTCTTTCAAAATAAGAGCGGCCAAGTACGTGGCTCGATAGCTGCTCTTAACATTTTCACTGACCCAAACTATTCCTGTTTTTACAACTATCCCCTAAAATATCCCGTAGGACAACAAGTAAATGTAGCCTGGTGAGATATGAAAATGCATGCAGCGATGTGCGTCTTTGCAGACGGTATGAAATGTGGCCAACATGAATTTCTATCGGCTTTTGTGCTCGACACACTTAAAATGCAAATAACATCAGCCAAAATAGAACTATTAGAATCATATCTGCTCCAATGAAAGGTCAACATTTTTGAATAAAACCTCCAATATTGAAGGATTATTCAAACTTGTTTTAGATTTATAAAATATCCAAGACAGGAAATAAAAATACAGTTCAGCAGGACGTTCATAAAATAAATATTGTACATTTTTCTTTTGAAATTTGTAAGGTTACCTTTTATTATTTATGCAAGATGGTGTTCAACTGATCTCAGTTCTTTGGTTTCCTGGTCTAAACCAGACGTTGCGCATCACTCTCACGGGCCTGTCACTATGTTGTCTGACGTCACTGTGAAAAGGGTCTATTTACTTATTCTTCTTAAAAAAAAGGTGTTCTGCTCTAGCGCGATCGCCACCTAGTGGCCAAACTGAAACAAAGGAAGGCTGATCCTTTTCAAAGATCCCAAATTTCTGATGAACTACTGCCTGGAAAATGACACAAAAAACTCATAATTAAAAGACCTCTAGCTATTACAAAAGTATGTCTTTCCATCTTCATATCACTTAAAGCCATTTATAATAAACCAATCAAAAAAACAATTTTCTGGCAATGAATCCAATTATTATGCAGTAGTTTCCAAATGATCTGCATGTGTCCTCATCAGGACTCAACAGCTGATCAGTGCTGCGTTTGTCAAGTGTGTAGAACATGACTTTGCAAAGTCCTGTCAATGTTTCTGGAAAAACGCCAGTGAAAATCTCTTTGGGGGGGCAATGCTCCCATCATATAAGAGTCCTTGCCAGTGGGAGCGATTCAGGCCCCGCCTCCTGTGACAGACCCCAGCTTCTGGGCTTGTTACTCATAACAGTCAGGAACATCATCTTCACTCAAAGATGTCCCATAAACTGCATTAAAATAGGCTTAAAATGTAATAAAGTAGTGAATCTACTCCATTTATTCAATATTATGCTCAACTAAATGAATAAAATAGATGTTTTTTGTGATTTGAGTCCATTTTTTTCCACTCCTGAGAATATAACTGTTTAAAATGATCTGAACTTGTTTACACACAATTTAATCAAGTCCAGGACGATCTTCAACAAACTGAGTTTTCAAAACGATCTAACTTAAGTCCTTTAACAGTACCAGGTGAAAAAATGGGTGAGAGGAGGCGGGGTTAGAGCTGATCCTCAAAGTTTAAAGTTTTGTTAGAGTTGAGGCTTCAGATGCACTGGATCCAACATGGGATATGAATGCTGCTATTTCTCACTTTCAGTGCATGAAAACTTCCCAGACAGCTTAAAGAGCTAAAAGTTTCTGGACTGTGCAGCAAAGCAAATCTATTAAAATAGCAAAGTACATTTGGAACAGCTTCACATTCCTCTCTTGGCTAAAAAAAAAAACTGTCTGAAGTGATGCAAATTTGCTCTTTGAGTTTTTCAACCCCTCTCTTTGGAGATAAGCTTTTATCAAATCCAAAACGTTTTCACCATCTGAGAAGAACACACTTTGGATAAAAAAAAACTACTTTCTTTTTGAGTGGAAATGTTTTTTGGGGATTTTTTTCCTGTGGTCTTTTCTGTGATGATCAAGAAAATGATAAGTAATCCAAGGCTGTCATTTCAGAAGGATTACAGAGCATCAACAGCCACACATGAAGTCATGTGAGCTGATGGAAAATCTGAATGTAATCAAAGAGTTTAAGTCAAACTTTTGCTCTTTGGTCATTTTGAATGCATGGCTAATGTACAAAAATGCTTAGACAAGAACTGCAGGACAGAGCCGAGCTGAATATGTTAGAAACAGAAGTAGAGTTTCATGGTTATGATGACAACTTAGGTTAAAATAATAGTTTGTTGTATAGCCGTGTGGCATATCGGTATATATAAAGGCAGGAATTTCAAGGATATTTTAACTTTTGCTTCAAAAACAAAGCATCCAATAAGTTGCTGCAGATGTTCTGAGCTTTACTGCAGTTTACTGATTACCAACCAGTGTATGATAATTCATTTACCTGTTTAGCATTAGTAAGAAATTACAAGTTTTTTATTTTTTTTTTTTACTTAGGCTCCACTTGCAGTAAAAGCTAAAAAAAAAGAGCTTCTTTGTGACAGTAACTTTAAAAAGACTTAAAATGCTAAGAATGAAGAGCAGTATTTGGTTGAGGTGAAAAAAAAAACAAGTTTTGCATATTTTTTGTTTTTATTTTTTAAGATGTTTAACCTCTCTCTTAGAAACTTAATATAAGCCCTAAAGTGCAGTGATGCTTCATCAGAAATCAGTTTGAAAAACCTAGTATTTTTTTAAGTTTGTTAGACTTTTCTTTAAAACTGGTCTTCCAAAAGGTTTTATATTGGTAGTAAAAAAAATATGCATGAAAGTACCGAATACATTGCTTGAAAAAGTGTGAATCTGAATCATTTGAATCATAAATTGGCAATTGAGAGATTTAATTTGATCAACATGGATTGATTTTAAACTTTCTTTCTGGTTTCGCCTTTACAAAAAAAAAAAATATGACTGTCCTAATGACTAGTCTATTTATTTAAATGTTAGATTAGTAAATTGTGCTGTTGTCATCCAATATTTGATCATAAAACAACCAAAAAAATTGCAAAATAAGACTAGATAAGACTGCAAATGACAAAAAAAGTTTTGGAGGCAGAACTACATTTGAAGTTTCATAAAATAAACTTTCTAAACAACTTTTTTTTTTAATTTCCATTATAGTCTCACCTTTTATGTAGCATTCAATAAGATTTAGGCTGTTTGTGGCTCAGTTAAAAACAGGAATTCTTTCTGCATATAATAATCCGTGACTGTATTTGAGAACTGGATCGAGTGAGTGTGATGTCACCAGTGTTGAAGGCAAGCTGACACAAAGGAACATATTACTGTCATTTAATTAATTTTGTCAGTAACGGAGTAACGTGATGAACAAAAGTTCAAATTTCTGCAATGAAATTGCAAATACTAGATTATAGAAACCCTCATTTCTTCGTTACTTCCGTTTAGAACAAGTGAAACCGTTATAGGTGACTAATAAAACAAATTTATTTGTGTAAACAGTAAGTTTTGACATTTTCTCTCAGGTGAATGAAACAAAATTAAGCACTTAGAGGCTGCTCAGAGTAAGATGAAGGAAGAAAGAGGAAATATGAACCTGGAAGAATTCTTCTGACCATTCAGCAACTAGAGAAATTCACACTAATTCCATTTTGTTGAAACAAAGGCAAAAACTTTTCAGTGCATGTGATTTTCATGAGATAAATTGCTCTCTCCTGTGTCAATGAGCAACCCGTCCAAGCACATGGCAAGATTTAACCGGCACATTAAGCTTACAGCGGAAGATGTCCATGGCTATGTTTTGCACAAGACAAATGCTTTAAAAATAACGTTCAAAGAAAGAGTAACTAGTTTGTGTAAGCTGTTTTTCCCTTGAGAATTTATATGAGTGGAAAAAAAGTAAAGGAAAGTAATGATTAGTGAATTACGTTTTCAAATATTTACTGAGCAAAGTAATTTCCTTAAAATTCCATCCAGTAACTGAAGTAAAGTAATCAATTACTCATTAAAAGTAATTTACCCAAGACTGGACGTCCCCCATAGAAAATGACTTATTTACAGTTTAAAAGAATTGAAGTCAATTCAGTCGCGACAAAGACTTTACATTGTTTTAACCAGAAAGCATCAGTAAGCAGTGATTGGTTCGGGTCGATCTAAGTCAACATTTCTATGGTAACCATTCTAGCCAATCAGAAGTGAGCTCGTTGAAAGACCACACCCCTAAAACTTGAAAGCGGACTTGAGAGAATCTGTCAATTAAACAAACATCTGACGTGATTAGTCAGTATAACTTGAATAATTTGCAAAACAAAAAATATATATGATTAAAAAAGTTATTCTGACAAATATAATGAATGATAGAAGTCTATGGGATCTGAGCTTGTTGCGACCAGTGGATGGGGGGGGGTGTCCCTTAGTCCAGTTCTCATATACAGTCATTATTAAGAACCTATAAAAGGTAAACTTTCATAAAGGTAACTTTAAGGTTTAACAGAAGCTGAATAGAGATTTAAACACTAAAGAGCAAACTAACAGTAATCCGCTTTAACTTTGTTGAATGTTTTCACATCTTCTGTTAGTAGAAGCGATATAGACTGTGATGCAAATTTACCCATGACCTTTCAGAGTACACAGACAAACTCTGGCAGGCTGACACATGAACAGTTACTCAGTCTGTGACGTCTGAAAGCACAGTGGCTGTGGAAGCTGGAGTCTTGATCCAATACAGGGAGAGACGAGCGAAACAGATGCCATCAATACAGCAATGATGGAGAAACAGAAAAAACTGGCTTATGGCATTTTAATTGAGCCAAAATACTAGAGGGATGATTACAAGAGAACTATACTGATGGACTTTCTTGTCTTGAAACAGCCAGAAAGTGACGTGAAGTAGACTCCAGGTCAAAAGTCAGATAATAGAACATTGTGTCCAAACGTTGTTTGTTATGAGCATTGATGTTTATCTTCATCTCATGATGGAGAAGTCAGAAGAAAAATCAAAAATGGAAAATTCTTTGGACAAATCATTTTTATTCTGCAGCCATGATTGATTTTGTTTGCCTTGTTAAAAACAAACTGATCGAATGAATAATAATGAATGAATAAAGTTACTATTTAGCAGTGATTACCCAAAGTTAGCTCTTCTTTGGTGTTCTTGTGACTTAAACATTAGTTTGTCATCATCTAATTTTGGTTTTCATGCCTCCAAAATTATCAAAATAACATCAAGCAGTGGATGAGCCCCAAAGATTCCAAAATTAAGCAAAAAGTTTGAGACAGGAGACAGGGATAGACATGATAGAGTATTAAATGAAGATTATTAAAGAGGAATACCAAAATCATAGTTTTGTCTTTGAAGCTGTGAGAATATACTGAGAATCACATTTCAATTGTAGATCCAACTAAATCACATATATATGAATGAACAATGTGTTTAATTTAATCTTATCTCAATATTAAGTCACTGAACAATTGAGAGCAATTTCAGTTTTTATGTTAACTACAAAAATGCATCACTAAAGGCTTAAAATGTAATAAAAGGAGTGAATTTATTCCGACTTATCAGATTTTTTTTCCTCTTTTATCGGCTAAAGGTCAGCCAGAGACTTTGAGATGTTATTTCTTTGCTGTCAGAGGGTTTCATTCCAGAACAAAAAGACTATTCTTTTTTTTATCCTGTGCCTCTGTGTGACGTTAGAACAAAGTTATCCTCATTGTTTCAATAGGGGGCAGCAAATTCTAAACAACCGTGACTGAAGAAGCTCAAGCATCAGGTTAGTCAGGAAAAAAAAGGAATACATTTTGTTCTCTTCTCAAAGCATGTGTTCATGCAGCTCATGAGACGGCATGTCTCATCTCACAGCATCGAGTGTTACATGTATTACAAGTGTTGGATGGTAGGATTAAGCAAAGCATCTCATAGTACTTGTTGTCTTTCATTTTAAGGTGAGACTTTCTGCTTTGTTTTAAATAAAAAATGAATACACATTTACATGTTGCAAGGGAGGGTTAACCTCATGAACTATTGGTCTTGATTTTTTTTTTAATTTTGTGATTTTATTTTCATTTTATTTTTATTCAGACTGAATTAATTGTGTCAGTTTGTTATAAGGGAGACCTCTATTGATTGACTGATTGATTTTATTATTTGAAGCATAGATTGTGAAAAATACGGGACAAAACACAAAAATATTTCTAACTAATTACAGAAATAATTAAATGCATTGATTAGAAAATAGAAAAAAAAACACATTTATGTCTTATTTGATTTATTAAATATTGTAATTATTAACTAAAATCATGTAGAGTCTAATTGATTGCCTGAAAAGAAGTGGGAATAAGCGAATTTATATAATCCCACCTCTACTTAGGCAGGTCTATGATAGTGGTGACATTAGTTTGGGTCGTGCCTCAGCTCAAAGATCTTATAAGCCTTCACAGGGACTGATATTTGGGTCACGTGAGTTCTGTACTCCACGTTTTAATGTAAAAATGATTCATATGTACTAAAATATTATGCAACTTTTTAAAAATCTGTCAGAAACTCATTCTAAATGATCCCTAGTTGGTCTCTTGATGCCATTTGGTCATAAAATGTGATCACTTCAAGACTTATTGGAGACATAAAGGAAAACTGTGATTCTGTGAGTTTGACTCCTGTTGTCCAGGTGTCATGCATCAATCAAGGAGCTAATCTTTGTGATGTTTGGTTTTTCAAACTCGTTCTGAGGTGTCACAGTTCAGAAGATGTAAGCAAATCTTTTGCTTTATGCATTGCAAGGTGGTATTTTAATGAACAAAATCAAAGCACTCAATAAAACGGTGAGGGTATATAAAGTACGAATGGATCAAAAACAACAGGCAAGAAATACTTTTGCCTTTTGACAATGGTTTGTTTTTTATAATCACCCTCGAGTCAATCCTCCAAAAGATGGAAGGTAATTTTCTGTATTCCTGTGATTTTACAGTCAATGATTAAAAATATACTGATAACTTCCAAACAAGATTTAAAAGAAGCTAAAAAGTTATGGAAGTGATCACAAAAAGCTGACTCAGGAGCATGTTTGAGCTCTAACTTTACATTTAATGTTTTTTTTTAATTAAAAAAATCATGTCAAATGTAAATTTCCAAAAGGTCAAACCAAATCTTAAATCTTTATAGGTTTCTAGCTACTATTTTGCTAATTAAATATTTGCTTTGAGATGAGTCAAGAGGACACCGAAATACAATGTGTCTTTTGTCACTGATTATTATATTTAGATAGTTTTTAATTTGTTGTATTTAAATTATATTGTACCATGTGTGTTTTGTGGAGTAGATCCACCCATAAATGTGGATGTGTGAGCCCTACTTCATGTTTGTTTGCTTGATTCAATGACTCAGTGAATGCTCTTTGCCCACTGGGCAGCCCTGTGCTGTGTGACTTTGCTGTAATAGGTTCTGGCAGCTGTGTAATTTCTGTTTATTTCACACCGACCTTGGGAAAGTGTCCTTCTGTGCAATGCAGGTGTCATTTTTTTCTGTTTTTAACGCACACAATCATGCACGAGAACAGAATCAGGAACACGGAAACAAAATGTTCCTCAAAGATCAGAAGTATTTATGGATGCACACAAACACGCACACACATACACCAGCTCACATTCGCACATCTTCCACACACATGCGCGTGCACACTTCGTTTGTAGGTCAATTTACTGTTCAAGAACCATCCAACATTGCCCTGTAAAGTAATGTGGATACAAATATAGATAGAAGTAGAAATAGAGTAGTACTACTAACTTAGAAATGTCATTTTTAACTTAATATTTTATTTTGTAACTACAGAGATCCATCCATTTATTTTTCAGTAAATTAAAGTACTAACATTTAAACATGTAGTTAACCGGTATTTTAAAATTAATGTATAAAGCACAAATAAGGTATATAAAAGGTATTTAAGTAAGTTCAGAACAAAAATGAAGGAAAGCTGTTTCAATTCAAGGAGTCAAGATATGGAACAATGTAACTCTCAATTTGAGAAACAAAAAACCCTCATAAAACTTATTTTAAAAATTACTTCAAAATACGACAATGAACCCTGTAGCTTAATTCCAAGTATGACTTAGAAAAAGAGTAAAAATGGCCAGTCAGGGTCATTCTGAACAAAATACTTTGATGTTATAAACAAGGCTTTACTGTATGTTACTTTCCAGTCTCTCGTAGTTTGGTGTCTCAAAACTTCCCTGATCCAACTCACATTTAGCTGTTTGACTATTACAAGACATAACCAATAGCAGAGAAGGTCTTTGAAACATGCAGACATTGATGGAAGGCAGCAGGACACTTTCACAGAACTTGAGCAAATTTACCGAAAACCTACGGTGGCAGACACGGCTCGCATAAATGCAAAAGCCACAACACAACGACAAAAGCCAAAGCACGGCGGCAAAAGCAGAAGCGCAACAAAAGCCGAAGCACAGCAACAAAATCCACAACACAACAAAAGCTGAAGCACAACGACAAAACCACAACGCAATGACAAAAGTGGAAGCACAACGACAGAAGCAGAAGCATGACGACAAAAGCCACAATATAGCAACAAAAGCCACAACACAATGACAAAAGCTGAAACACAACGACAAAAGCAAAAGAACGACAACAAAAGCCAGAACACAACAACAAAAGCCACAAGACGATAACAAAAGCTGAAACACAATGACAAAAGTCAAACCAAAATGACAAAAGCCACAATATAGCGACAAAAGCCACAACACAGCGACAAAAGCCACAATATAGCGAGAAAAGCCACAACACAATGACAAAAGGGCAAGCACAACGATAAAAGCCAAAGAACGACAACAAAAGCCAGAACAAAACAACAAAAGCCACAAGACGATGACAAAAGCTGAAACACAACGACAAAAGCCAAACCAAGACGACAAAAGCCACAACACAATGACAAAAGCGGAAGCACAAAGACAAAAGCCAAAGCCCAACGACAAAAGTCACAACAGGATGACAAAAGCCACAACACAACAACATAAGCGGGACCACAATGACAAAAGCCAAAGCACAACGACAAAAGCCACAACGAAAATGATTCACGATGGTAATTAATAATTAATTTTTTAAGTTGCAGTGTTGTGTGTATCGTGGTGGCTTTTGTCGTTGTTCTCCGGCTTTTGTCGTCGTGCTTTGACTTTTGTTGTTGTGCTTCCACTTTTGTTGTCGTGTTGTGGCCTTTTTAATCATGCTTTAGCTTTTGTTGTGATGCGTCTTTTGTATTCATGGGAGCCTTGTCTGCCCCGTAAAAGCAGAGACAGAACCAATCAAAAAGCGTTGCCCACTCCCAATTTGTGAGTCATCATAAGTATTTTTATTGACAAAAATTAAGAACAATTCATTTAAACAAACATTAATTAAGCATTACGTATAGCACCTCAGCTCATCCTGTTTTAGTATTAAAAACAATAACAATAATAAAACAGTTTGAAACACGTGTTTTTTATATTTTCATTTGTAGTAGTCTTTTACACTTGTTCTCATTTGCCCCCCTTCCAGACTTCTGCCCCGCCAAATGATGACTTAAAACATAGGTAAACGTATTAATAGAATGATGTTCCCACATACAAGAGATTTCATTCTTATTGTCAGTCATTTCCATAATCAAATGCACAACGTAACATAAAACTAAAAGCTGAACCTGTAAATGAGAAACCTTAAACATGACAAGAACTGCAGCAGAGACAAAGAAAAGACTGAGATTTAACATCTGAAACCCATGAACTCCAAACACACAGAGAGATAAATAACTCCAACAGAAGCAGCAGAGATGATTGCAAACTGAAGCGTGCTGCGATCCCCCACAAAGAGAGAAGCACAACCTAAATAACCAAACAAGACATTTTCAACTCAAACATGCACACAATAACACAATAACAAATATAATAAAAACAAAACAAAATAATAAAAAAAGAAATGTTTCTTTGATTTGCAATTCTATTATTTGGGCGTAATGCTTGAAATTCATTTTAAGCAAATGTGAAGATAATAGATGTTTTTTCAAGGATATTAAAACAAAAGATGATTTTCATATTTGCCTAAGTCCTTTATTATTCAGTGTACCTACATGCTTTATTTTATCAAATCTTTCCAGCATTCAGTCTCTACCTGACATGTCAGTTTGGAGCTTTGCACCACGCCAGCATGTTTTTTTTTTCATGCTTAGAACCTGTCAGTCAATAATTTGCACTTGCAACAGCTTCCAATCTCACTACCCTTTGCTGCTGTAATGCTGTTTTTATGATCACGTCAAAGCTTTTAACCCCATGAGGAGCTCGGATGGTCTCAAACTGTGTGCACGAAGACTTCAACCCTGTGAGCTAATGATGCTTCCCACCAACACTCATTATAAAGCGTTTTTCTACAGCTAAAGCAAATCCCACTTTCACAACATGCTCTAGTGTGCCGTGCATTCCTTCTACCCTAAGGCCACTTTCTTTTGAACAAAATCTCCAACATACACATATTGGTTGATATGTACAGGTTGATTTTATTGATCTTGATGTCGGACTGTAAATGATCTTGTTTAAAATTAAATGATTCTTCATTTTGATTTTTTTTTCAAGTTTCCCTTAAGATTAAAACACTTTTAACTGGATCTTGCAAACACAAAGTGCAGAAAAACACCAAGGTTTCAGGTGGACCATAAGACCGTAAATACAACTTAATCAATGTGCTGTCAGCTTTATTCCTATTGCTGACTGGTTAAGATGGATAAGCCCTGTTGAGAAGTCATAATGCTCCAGCACCTCTTAAACATACACTTCCAAGCATTTGCTCACACATTCTCTTTATTTTCTGATGAAGCAGGAAAACATTTCAATTATATGTATTTGCTGAAGCCAGCTTCTTCAAGTTTGTTGCCTTTCCTTGTGGGTTTTACTTTTCGTTCATTTTCAACCAAAAGGCCACAATCAGCAAAGCTGAGAAAGCCATACATGCATATACCATACAAAAAGTCAATTTTCAAATGTCAGGACAGCAAGCTGAAAAGTGGAGCCATGACATTTGTTTGTTCTGTACAAATCCATGTCTCAGTGTTTAACCCAGCAGTCCCTATAGTCACTATAGTAATATATACTATATTAAACTATATTAAAAGACTAAAGAAGAGACTATTATCATGTATTCGCTTTAATGTTAAGATCTCTATCGCCTACATATGTGCTTCTTCTGCTTCCATTCACACTTGAATCCCTCCCTCCCTGTGCCTCCTTCTCAGGAGGAAAAAATAAACCACTCTCAGAGGACACTAGAACTGGAGCCTGAAGCTCCTGAGTGTAACAGCAACACTACACAGAGGTGTTAGGGCACACAGAAGCACTGTTCCCTCCTCCAGGAAATGACCAAAGTTATATACACAAAAGAATCCGAACACGCTGTGTGCCACAACCTACAAATTTCCAAACTACATACTATATGTTAACACCTTTGGAGTCGGGAGACCAGAAAACCTGCATGTCAATACGTGTAGCTGCAAGCAGAGACACCTCTTGTGAACCACTCAAGCAAAGTGCTCCACACTGACTATTCTAAAGGTCACCAAGTAAAATAGGAGGTAAAAAAGAAAATCTTCATCTAGAAAAATCCATGTATGTTTGGTATATCTAGAAAACGATTCATTTATACACATAAGAGTAGAGTTTCAAAATACATTACAATAGTGTTCTTCTCTTAACGACATATCTTTTTATTTTCCAATAAACACATTCTTTTTGAACCATTTCCTATTTTGTCTGAAATTATTGGTGAAGTTTATTCTTGGAAGAGCAACATGGAGACATTTTTCCTAGAAAACTCACTTTTTTCATCCAATATACCATTTATTTTCAAGTGCATCTTTAGAACTCTGACTCATTTCATCCTCAATGATATTTTTTTATGGCTACCAAATTGCCTTTATGCTGAACCGATTCAAATTTTCAGCAAGTCTGACAATCTTTTCTACAAAAAAAGTCTGCAGAATATTTGGATTGGCTGAGCATATCTGCCATGTAAGCTAGTGAACACCAGCTCAGTGACCTTGTGGAAGAGTGTCTACTCTGAGACTGGAAGGTCGTGAGTTCAAATCCGGGCCGTCATACCAAAGACTCTAAAAATGGGACCCAGTACCTCCCTGCTTGACACACTGCAATAGGGGGTTGAATTGGGGGGTTAAACCACCAAATGGTTCCTGAGCACAGCTGTGTCTTCATCTCACCACTCCCCCTAGCAGATGGTTCAAATATGGAGAACAATCGGTGGTTATCTGAGTTACTATTGTCTTTCTTTCAGTTTTGTCATTCTTCAGTGACCTCTGTCATCAACAAGGCTTTTCCACCCACAGAACGGCCGCTCACTGGATATTTTCTCTTTTCCTGACCATTCTCTGTACATGGTTGTGGGTGAAAATCCCAGTAGATCAGCAGTTTCTGAAATGCCATGTTCAAAGTCGCTTCAGTCACCTTTCTCCCCCATTCCTATGCCTCATCCAGACAATCTAAGAATTAATTTATTGTTTGTTTTAGGGGGTTTTTTTTGGCAAAAATTTGAATGAGTTGAGGTATACAGTCTAACAAAGGAAACCTCATCACAGATGAAAACAGAAACTTTAATTTCTGTAACACATACTCTGAAATACTTTTTTAAAAGGCCAAGCACTTGTTAAAAGATGAGCTTCGCTGGGTACAATTTTGGGATTTGCATGCTAACACATGTCTGCTAAATTAACTTATGTTAATTATGCTAGGGAAATTGAAGTCTTCTTGGTGTGTATAAAAAAATCAAAGTGATTTTGAAGGGGCATTAAGCCTGTCTTTTGGGGGATTAAACGTTAAATGAAATGAGTCAGTCTGAGATAAAGGCTTTCTGTCCAACCATTATCTGCACAGGAGAAGTAGATGGAGGTAGAAGTGGAGTGCCTCCCACTCTTGAGTTCAGCAGACAGGTGACTGTGATGTATGCATTAACGCTATAGTGGAGGGTTACTTTGTTTCTATGGTAATTTCTATAAATTCCCATGACCCTTTTTGAACAAATCTCCCATTACATATCTGGTTTTAACATCAGTAAGCAAAAAGGTTTTTACAGTTTTTGACTTTTCAAAAAAATATTTTGTTGTTGATAATGATAAAAGAAATAAAGATATATCTAAAAATATATTTTTTATTATTTATTACCTCACATTTCTTCAATAGACAGCATCTCTACAGGTTAATTGTGGACTCATTCCTTCCCTTTTCTACCTCTTTCTGACATGGGTGTTGTTTTTGTTCACTTTTTTTCTTCATTGGTTTTGGCTCCTTATTTTTTTTTTTTTTTTTACCTGGTCGGAAGCTTCCAGCTATTTCTTTCTTTTTTTATTTTTTCCTCTTGTTTTTTTATTTTTTTGGTTAGTGAATCACTTTGTGCTTCTGCGCCTCATTAGTGAACCCCTGTCATGTCAGGACTCAACCTTTGCCATCAAGCTACAATGATGAAGGATATTAGTCATTTTAGGAATGCCTCAACAACAAGCTTTCATTAAAAAGAACATCATGTGTACAGTTCATCTGTTCAGACCACATTTTCTCCAGGTCTCTGCATTTTCTCTTGTATGTACAGCCCATCCTATGAGATAGGAAAAATGGGTTTTGTTTCCACAGAATATGTTCTAGTACATTACCCATATTACCTAAGCCTAATGGCATGTTGGCAAGCGTGGGCTATTATTATTATTATTATACAATGATGTGTTTTTAGAAAAAAGCTTAAAATATTTTTTTATTGTGTCACAGGTGACTGCACTGACATGAAAAAGGTGAAGACAGGTGCAAAAATGTTTTTTTTTAATGCTATTTTACCATTTTTATTCTTGCACCATTTTCATTAAGTTCCTCATATTATTTGTGAGGTTGCCATGGTGAAAGCAGAAGTTTTTACAATTTTCAATTAAATGGATTGAAAGTAGAATACATTTTCCTTTATTTTACAGCATCAGTGGTCAAAAGACGTTTTATTTTTGCTTAATTGTTTAACCAATTAAACTTAAAGTGAGGATCATGTTTGGATTTTGTTATATTTGGTCATGTTCTAAGTTGCCCTCATCAGTCACACGAGTTTCAGGTTTGACATGATCCACAGCTGTCTTAAGTTCAGTTAATTGCCCAAAAGGCTTTTTAAGTGTCGGGTTTTCAGTTATTTATTTACAGGTCATCTGCACTGTTCTGCCACTGGTTTGGTTCTTGTGGGGTTGGTTTTGTTTTGAATTTTCATTCATTCATTCATTCATTCATTCATTCATTCATTCTATTTTATTTTATTTTATTTTATTTTATTTTATTTTGGGGGGGGGGTCATGTTTCAGTTAATTCAATATTTTTAGTTTCTGCTACCAAGCCCGGTCTCAAGCTGCCATTCCTGACACTTGTCTTTCAGTGTGAAGTTTTCCTTTACAGGAACAATAAGTATTGGGGAAGCAAGTCATGAACTTCTGCTTTAGTTCATCCTATTAAATCCTTCACCAGCAAAGTTCCTAAAACCTACGATCTACATGAGCTTTAATTCTTCTCACTGTTTTTATTGCTCTTAGACATTGACTGCTGTTTCTGTTACTTTTCAAAGACAGAAAAAAAATTCTATTTTCTTAGGGAATATCCCCCCCCCCCCGGAAAGGAAAATAATATAATAAGATTCTAGGCTATTTTTCAGGGGATATGAATGATTTAAAAAAAAAAAGTCCCTCTTATGTTTAGTGAATGGATTAAGCCGCTTATTCTTAAACAGTGTTAACACTTTTTAAATCATAACGATAACAAACGTTCACATTTCCATGGTCAAATCAGCCGTCACTGGAGTTTTTTTTTTTTTTTTTTTGTGAGTTTCATATAATACTTATTATATAATAATAATACTTCATGGAGCTTCTTGATGTGACCACGGAAATGTGAACGGCGGCTCATTTGACCGCAGTTGTAAGGGATTGTAAATCAATGAAAGAGCATTTTGATTGTTAACTTTAATTATTTTCCCAAGAACTCTGAGAAACCAATGGATTGAATGTATTGGTCACAGCAACGTCAATAAACATTGGAGAATTAGCTAAAAGAGTCTTTGGTGAACTGGAAGGAGAAAGAATCAGGATTTTGGAGGAAGTTTGGTCCATGAAGATCTTCACTTCCTTATCTGAGCTGACATCCGGATAAGAACCATACGGCTGGACATTACTGATACTGTTTGAGGTTTTTATGTAGCAGCGTTGAAGATTTAAGCTAGCGAGACACAGAGCTATCATAATCATATGGGGGGATTAGGGGTAGGGCTGCTCAGCTCAGCTCCAAAAGCCACGCCCCCTTAGAGGAGATTTTGGAAACTGAGGCTTCAGATTAACATAAAAAATGGCTTTTTATCACATTTAGGTTTTGGAATTTTGGTCAAAAACTTCATAATTATAATTAAAGCACTTCTGGGAACGTTTTTTTTTTCTTAAAAAAAAAAAATAGTCACAGTGGGACTTTAAAGTCTTTTGTTGTTGATGAGGTTCTTTTTTGCCTCTAATGGTAAAGCATCCCATTTGGAGACTTATCTCTGTGCTGTTTGGCGTATCATAAACTATTTTGTGGCATTTGCAAAAAAAGGCTTTCTTCAAGAAACTCGACCATGCAGCCCATTTTTCTTCAGGTGTCTCCTTAAGCTAATTCTTCTTTAAAAGTTCTGGTACATCGCCTGTCCGTCCTGAGACTGGATCCCTCCTTCATGTGGACATCCCTAAGATTTCTTCTTCTTTCTGTTTTTTAGGAGTTTTTCCTTACTGTAAAGGAGGACTTAAGGGCAGGAATAATCAGCTTTGCCTAGTCAGTTTAGTTTAGCACACAGCTATTGTTTATATTTTATGACCGACTTTCTACTTTTGTATAATTAGCGATATGAAGTTAACTGTTTCGTGTGGCTATATAAATAAAATTGAATTGAATTGTGTGAAAGATAACCAAGAAATCCTAATTTCTTGCAGAGGATGTAAACTTTTGAACATGACTATATAAGATTTTGCTACATTTGCCTAATGTAAAACAATAGATTTTTGACTTTACATTCATAATAAATAAAAAAGGAAGTATTTTTATTATTTTCACTTCTATCTCATAAACATAATTGCATGAATACATCTTCTTGTTTTCCCTGGAATATCACGCAGTAAAAACACACAATTGTCATGAAGCTTGTTTATTTTAGATTCAAGGACTTGTGGCAAACAAGCAGGAAAAAAATGTATTCATTTGTACGTTTTGGGCTTTTTTTTTTTTGCATTACAATACAATGGAAAAACTGAAACACTATTTTTGGTTTTGTGCTCCTTAACAATAGTAACCCTAAATGGTACATTTAACAAAATGCTTTCGGTCTAAAAAAAAAATAAAAATCCTCAACATCCATCTGTACGTTGGAATAGTCGTCCTTGTGGCACTTCGATGAGACTCTAACCCTAGAAGAAATGACTCAACCACATTTGGTCATTTACTCATGTTGACCTTCAGTCTTCTTTTTTTTTTCTCTTTTCATTTTTAACATTTTGATTTCTATCCAAATATGTTGCTTCATTATTTCGTTTCTGCCTCGTCTTGATTTATTTCTCTTGTTCTAAATTCCCACTTCCTCTTTCTTCCTCCTCACTGTGCTGTGAGTAAAGCATGCCATTTGGAGCCTGCCAGGCAGATCTGTCAGGATTGTTCATGGTAACCTTTCAGTGATGAAGACATGCGATAGTTAAGCCCTCAGCGGTGCCTGCAGCGTGATTATTTTCAATCGCCTTTCTCCCTGAAACACCTCCTTCTTGCCTTTGTTTTATTCTGTTCATTTTTCCTTTGCTTTCTCCTGAAACAAATGTTTGATTTCTTTGCTTGCATTCTCTTTTTTTCCCCTTCTACTTTGCTGAAGAGCTACTTATGTAATTTTTTTTCCTTGAAACCCTCCACTCTTATGTAAATACTCTCCACATCTATTACCAAACAAGGTCAAAGCTTAAGAATATGACAGAGATCACACTATATATATATATCACATACAAACATAAAAAAATACAACTATTTCATCTCATTTGATAATTATTAAAATGAAAAACAAGACAGGAAAGGACCA
>NC_050516.1:27284225-27295164 GCF_002922805.2 Oryzias melastigma
GGTGAACATTTTTTTTAAACTTGCATTGTTGCTGTGCTTTCAGTGACAGACAGACTTATTCAGGGATTATAAAAAAGAAACTTCAGTCTTCAAATACCACATAACGACTAGTGAATATTGAGGAACACACTCTTAAAAGCATGTGGAAATTGTCTTCAACCCAATTCTTGAGTTTAATCGTGTTGGAATTTTGGGCTACTTTTTGGTAGGGCTGGGCAATACAGAGCATTTGGGTACTGATCCAATATACCTGTCAATATCGCCTATATCGATACCAATATTGATATTATAGATAGATAGATAGATAGATAGGCCTTTATTGTCATTGTCTCAAGACGAGGAAATTGGAGCAGCCATTTCAGTGAAATTTAATGTATAGATCTGACATGTATGGAAGTGTTTGTGCCTCATAATTCAAAATAAAAGTCAATACTGGAAATGCTTTTTAATTTTCACAATGTGCCTGCATTATTTGTCTCTTAAATAAAATGAAAAAGCAATCCTCCGAACTTCTTTTTCTTTTTTTTCTTCAGGACCACTCATTCTGTGTGTGACCTAATTAAAATGATAAAGAAAATGGTATTTGACATTTCATTTTCAAAAAGTAAATTTGTACCAAAATTCAACAAGAAATCTCAAATTTGAAAATGAAAATGGATCAACAGAAATGCTTTTTCATTTTCACACTATAACTGCATTACCTGTCTCTTAAATAGAATGAAAAATCAATCCTTCAAACTGCGTTTCCATTTTCTTCATCGATACCGCTTATTCTGTGACATAATTGAAGTGACAAAACCAATGAAGACTGCTTTTTTGTTTTCATATCTCACTGCGCAAAAATGTCTTATAAATTAGTTTGAGTTAGCAGTTCCAAGGGTCCCGCTGTGGGATGATCTGCTTCTTATATTATTTGTAATTGGTTTTTACTTAGGTTTTGAGAATCATAATAAAAGGAACATTTCTTCAATTAAATGGGAAATAGCTTATTAAAATAAAAACTTCTTGAAATTAAATAAAAACTGAAGAATTGAATGCAAAACAGTCTACAAATAAAAAAAAACAATTAACTATGATATAAAAATACATCAATATGTTTAACGATATAAAAAAAACTTGTAGAAATATAAATAATTTGTAACTTCTTCACCTTTAAATAGAACAATACAAACAGGTGAAACGTAACATGTCAAAAACAACTCAACATTTAAATAGAGCAGAAATGGAATGAACAATACATGTTAACAACTTCAGATCGATATTATTGACATTTTGGATCAATCCCCAAGCACTACTTTTTAGAGAAAGACTACTATTTAGGGTTATAGTGGTTTAAAATATATATTTTTTTCTAAGTAAAAAAAAAAAACCTGCAAAACTATCTTTTGTCTGCTTGATGTCTTTAACAAATTAAATTGAGCCTTTTTCCACATTTGAACGATCAAATGGACCTCTTTTATGCAAGATATTTACCTCCTATGTAAATGTGGATCATTTAGAGCATAATTTAAATTATGTTGAATTTACTGAACTGACACAGTAAAATTGAAATGGTATATCAATTGTTTTGCTAGCATTTTGATCACTAATATAGCTAACTGCAAGTTTTTCTAATATTACGCAGCCCTAATCTACATTCAGTGAACTGAACGACAGAAACGTTTCTCACTGAGGCTGATCTGCAGATGTGTGCCGCTCAGTTCCTGCTTCTTTCATCAAATGGCTTCAGTCTAGTAGAAAGAGGGATTTCATAATTAGATCTGGAATGATTTGCAGACTAACTACTGATAATGAAGGTTCACTTTTGACCTACTTTATTTGTTGCATGGTCACTCAGTTCACTCTGAAAAGCAAAAAAAAAAAAGCTTTTTAGTCAAAATCAACCTTTACCCTTGATTACTGGCTGACCTTGCTTATTTTAAGCTACTTACACAAACACGACTCACCGCCAGTTAATATAGTAGAGGTTAATTTTTACAGACTTTGTCAAATTTTACTAAAGTTTTATTTCTTCTGTGTGATTCTTTTGGGGAAAAAAACAGCCTCTGGAAGATTCTCTTATTTTGCTGTCACTTTTCATGAATTGTTAGTCAGACAGACATTTCTAAGAGCCATATCACCACACATCTTACATTTTAGGCCTATAAGCAAGCTAAAAAAATGAAAAATGTCTTCCCTAAGGCTGTAATAAAGATGTTTCAACAAAAGGACAAACATTTCACTGTTTTCAAATCAGATGTCTTTTAATTGACTTTCATAGCTGATCTAATTAAAAAAAAAACATTGTTTAGACATAGGTCTAATAGAAGCTTCAATCATTAAGGGTATTGACAGCTCTTTGAGGTTTCTTTGTGAGGAATTAACATTATATTACACCTAAAAGCTCAAAAGTTTGATATTTGCATGGTTTAAGCCAGGGGTCTGCAACCATATAGGCAAACCATTTTTGAGATGTTTTTATGTAATATGGTTGGGAGTTTGTAAATTTTCTCTTTCCTAAAGACTGGATTTTAAACAGGACAAACATGAACTTCAAAGACAGACTTTTTATGGCAATTAGGTTTTATCTTCCTGTGATCTTTCACCATTTCTCATGTAAAACAGCCGTCAGGCATCTATAGAAAAACTGCAAGATTTCCTAAAACCCACTTCCTTTCCTCTGTGAAGTCATTTTACTGGAAGCTGGCTAAAGATGTACAGAGATAATCAGAAGACAGGAAGCAGCTGTGGGGATTGATGCTGAAATCAGGTGTTAACTCTAAAGATAAACAGGAACGTGAACAAAACACAAACCATAAAAAATCCATCCACATCAAAACTCTAAGTATGCACTAAATCTAATAGAAAAACAGATCATTAGACATTTTGTTTTAGAGCCACCACCAGTGTGTGAATGTGTGAAAATGGGGCTGTGACTGTAAAGCTCCTTGGGCCTTTAAGACAGGTAGAAAAGCGCTAAAGGCCATTTACTATTTTTGCTTCTGACATGATACATTTACATAAACTATTGTGTTTTTTGCCATAAATAAAACATAAATATGAAGTGAAAATAGATTTTTTTCAATGAAATAATTTATAACTTTTGACAGAGCTTTGCATGTCTTCCTTTCAAAATAAAAGACATTCTCCACCATAGGATCATGTCAATACAGCAAATGGAGTAGGGAGTGTCAATGATTTAAAAAAAAAATGTTTATTTTACTGTTTCTGCTGCATTTCAGCCACAAATTCATAACTATAACAAACAAAAACTAAATCAAAGCTAATTAAGTGAACCATCGTATATTAGAACCACGAGTTACACTTTAAAAATAGAAAATCTGCTTAAAGCTACTTAACGTAGCTTTAATTCTGGTTCCGCTTACTGACTATAAATTAATTTTCTATGATGATTGAAGATGAAAATTAAGTCTAAATATGTCAATATGATATTGATAAATTAAAAATGATTGATGGAGAATTACAGTTGTTAGGATCCTCATTGAATGATTCAAATTGTCCTTCAACTCTTTGTGAATGAGTTGAATGTTTAAGTTAATCTCCTTTTTTTTTTACTTTACTACTTGTTTACTTTTTCCTTTACACTTATTTTTTATTTATTTTTTTACATTTTATTTTAACCAAAGAGCTGCAATGGAGGAGTAAAGGAGGCACATGTGGCTCTGGAGCTGAAGGTTGCAGACCCCTGGTTCAGTAGATACACAGCAAACAAAATTAATTTAAAAATTGGACTAAACAGTCTGATTGGAAATAAATGCATCCCTACAGTACGAGTGTAAGCAGTTTGATCTCTCTAAAATATGTTGAGTGTCATGAAATTGTAAAAGAAAAATATGAAAAGCTGCTTTTACTTGCATTGTACATAATTTCCATTTTTTTTTCTTTTTCTCCCATTGGACACAGAGTGGCCCCTTCTGTAAGACCTGATAAGTCTCACTTAGGGATTCTTCAAAACTCCACAGTGCTGACAAACGCTTCTACTGACGAGTAACACTCACGTTCTACAGCAGGGGTTCTTAAAGGTTTTGTAGCGGAGGGCCAAATTAAGAACTCGGCATTAGTCTGGAGGCCAATTTTGGCGGAAAAAAATGGATCAACAGAAAAATACTGTTTTTAACAATTTCAATCACCAAGAAATATGCTCACTTTTGGTTATCATCAGACCTGTGTGAGATCTATTTGAGACTATATTGTAAGCGAAACCTTTTTTCAATAAAGAAACAAACTATGAACAGCACTTTTTGACATATGGGCAGGCAGAGATTGAACCAATTCTGCAACCTTTCAATCAGAGTCACAATCCTAAAAATACAGTGTTAACATAATTGAGATGTTCTGCTATAATAGAGGGATACTAAAGCAGATGAATTCATGACAAAAAAAACAGATATTTTGAACACAGACTCCAATCTCTGTAACCAGTCCATAAAAATACTTCATTAGATTTGCAGAATCTTGACACTTGACCTCATATTTCCCTGAGAACTCTGCTCATTCCATGTGCTTGTCTTTGGGAGTATTTAACTTTTCATACTTATTTTTTTTGCAGGATGTGTGTGTGTGTGTGCATTTTTATGTAATACTCCCAAACGTGTGTAACTTCTCTGTATATGCATGACTAATGAAAGGAAAAGAAGGAGAGCAGGTGTCAGCAATCTTTCCATGTTCCCCCACTTATCCTCTTTTCATTCAGACCGTTACTATGGTAACCGATGAATGGCTTATCACATGAATGACTGGTGCCAATCCGCCAGTCATTGGTCTCATAATGGACACCCACTCGGAAAAATAATAGTGAATTAGCACAGAGCAAAGCCTTTGCTGAAGTTGCTTTGAATGTCCAACACTTTTTAAACTGTTATGCAAATCAGAAAATTTCCCACAGTGCATAAAAATATAACTGTAAGGCACTTCCTACATGATGAGGTTACTTCTATTTCTTTATAAAATGCACGTCAATGAGCATTTTGTCATTTGAAATACACCAAGACAACAGTTAACCCAGTTGTACGACTGGGTTAGAGCGAGGTTGGCAGGTTTAAACTACGGGGTTAACTATAGTATAGATGCTGAACCCTACATTTCTACTGCTGGCCTGCCTGGCACATTTGTGAGTGTGCAGGGGTAAATGGAATATGTGCTTTTATTATTTTATTCATCCATCCATCCTTCTATTTTTCAAACCTGCTGAATAGCTTTTGAGGTTACGAGGATGCTGAAGCCTATCCCAGCTAATGTGGGGTGAAAACTTACCAGTTTATTTAGTTTATAATGAATAATTAATTAACTATTATTACTAACCTTCATTTAACCATGATGTTCCAACTGAGATGAAAAAAACACTTTTCCAAGCAAGTGCTGGCCAAGACGCAGCCAGAGTCAGTTTAAAACTAGGTCACTTTAGTTCAATGAAAACCTTAAAACATGACATTTGGAAAAAAATTAAACAATAACAAACAATACATTTAAAAAATAAACAATAAATAAGCAATAAAGTTTAAGTGCAAGTCGTGTCCAGGAAATTTATTTTTCAAATTTCACCCTCCAAGTGGAGGGATACAAAGTCCTCCGTCGCGAGGGTAAACCGCGTCCCACTGAGAAGCACTTTTCTCCACGTGGGTCTTCTCTGAAGCACAGAAGTTTACATTAAAATATAAGTAATAACTTTTTGTCATAGCATGATGTTTTTAAAGTTAGAAAACTGCTGTTGTTATGTATATTCAAGCGCTGGAAGCTCCTCGCTAACTCTAGCGGACCGGCAATTATTGGTGACATCATCGGATGAAAGTGACGTCCGAAATATGAGACACTATTTTTTTCATAACTCTCCATTTGGAGGGCTAAAGGAAGGGGAAGGGATGAATTTGGATAACTACTTACTGTTTCCAGCTTTTGTCATGTCCCTCATCCTCCAGAACAGGGTTGCCCAAATCAGGCCTCGAGGGCCAGCTTCCAGCTGGTTTTCCAAAAACTCTCCCTTTTCTGCTGTTGATTACTTGAATTTTAATTATTTATTCAAAAGGGACAGGACAAAAAAACATTGTTACAATTTCAAATGCAACCGATGTTCAGAGGCCATCTAGTTAACAATTATTTTGCAGACCAGGTCCCTGGATCAGGTGTTTGGCTAATAAGGAGCTTCAATGGCAGGTTGGATGGAAAACACGTAGGATACCGGCCCTCGAGGCCTGGATTTGGGTACCCCTGCTCCAGAAGGTGTAAAAGCTGTTGGAGGTACTGTACTTGGAGCTCCCTTTTCCACTGACTAATGCCTTTTAGCTGAATATCTTCCCTTCATTACTTTTTTTTCCCGCTCTCCACACTTCCATTTCTCAAGCATCACATTATCAACAACTTTCATACTTGGTTTATTTGCTAAAAACAAATATTTTTGCTCAGCTTTATCTGGTCTACATTTTGTTGGCCATGGCTTGTAAGAAGCCGCGTCACAAATTATTCAAATTATTAATGTTTGGAAATAAGCGTCAAACTGTATGGATTGCACACATAGCAGTTGGTTGTTAGCAGTAATCGCGACCCATAAAAGCCCAAGGCTTTAAGCTGCCAGACACTATAAAGCACTTATCAGAGCAAACCAAATTCAAATGGAACCCCTAGAACCTCATAATATTGATCCCATAAAACCTAATGAGGCTGTTAAAGTAGCAGTTGACAGTTGCTTTGAGTTGGAGGAGCGCTGCAGTAAAAGAGACTGATTGCAAGTTTTGCCTCTGGTCTTCCGCCTCAGCCCACACCTACTGTAGTTATCACAGCTGCTGTACGGCTCTCGGCCCCGAAACTCAATACGTGACTACATTCTTGCCTCATTCCATACAGAAAGTTTAATTGGTTTCCTCAGCGCCATAGACGTTCCTCGTATGTCCCTTTTGTCTCTGCTTTTTGCTGCAGCCCTCAAAGATTAAGAAATGTGTCTTTGAAAGCTAAGTTTTTATTCAATCTAATTGAACCACCGCCCCATTTGACAACTTCCTTCATCTTTCCGAGGAACCAACATATCAAGCATACAGTGTTGCATCGTCAAATATTTTTTGTTTAATCAAAGATTTGCTTAAAAATATCATATATAACTTTTGTTATATTCCAAACAGGGCTGAGCAATAAAATGATAACGACATATATTGTGATAGAACTTTTTCTCCACATAGGAATGAGTGTATCAAAATAGACCTTTATTTTGAGGGGTCCAAAATTGAAACTCGCCAGGCGCAAGCATTTTCTCCTGTGAGTTAGTCACCACATGGTGAGTAAATGTTTGCATCTAATTATATTTATTACCTCTCATTTTGGTAAATTTATTTGGACCTCTCCACTTCTATCGTCAGCGCGCAAGATAAACAAACACTCACAAGACACCGAAACCCTGCGGTCACTTCCGCTATAATCTTCTCCATGTAGCGTTTAGTTTAGGCTGATGAAGCAGCGGAGCATCTGGTGGTTTTTAACGGGAGCCAATCAGAACTGGAAGACGAACCCAATGGACATATAGTAGCAACCAAAAATGTAATAAAAAGTGTTGATTTGGTGACTGCAATGTAGCATTAGCATGATGCTAATGCTAAACATCTGTTTCGTGTGCCGCCTGACGTAGACACGGACCAGTTTAGTCGGACAATATTTTCACTGACCGGACTTTGACACGTGGTGGATAGATATACAACAAAATGAATTCATAGGACATTCATAAAAAAACAGAGTTTTTTTATATATTGACAGAATTGAGTCCACTGTGGATTAGCAGCCGGTGTTACACAAAAAACTGCAACCTGTGTCAGATGCTGTGTTGAACCCTCACCGTGCCTCCTTCCTTCATGAGAACATTGTAGCTTTAATGTCAATATTAAATAAAATCAATGGTCCAAATCTTTGTTTTCAGGCTGTTTTTGTTATGATTTAATATAAAATGTAATCACTTGGAGGCAGAATTAGGAAATCTCTGGTAAATTTCTCAATTTTTGTCCTCAGCTCGTTTGAATTTGAGTTTATAGTTGGATGACAACAGAGACATGTTCAAGCTATTTATAAATGACTCAAATGTAATTTAATTTGCTTAAAATAAATTCAGAATTAAGTTCAAAAAGTAAAATGCCAAAGATATTTCTGTGTAAAATGCTGTTATATTTTATATGTTTACAACCCTGAAAACACAAGAATTAGTAGTATTAATGCTTAATTTTTAAATGAAACTGAACAAATAGTTTAGTGGTATATATATATTATATATACATATACGCCCCTTTTACCCTCCGCAGGTGGTGGTGGGGCCCCATTTCTAAATCTATTGTCCCTGCAAGCAGAGTAAATCATCTAAATTTCATCCATTTTATGTTTGTTGCGCTTCCGTTAACTTTCAGCTAATGTCATTTTCTGGTGTTTACAGAAAAATCCTCAAAGATTTCAACAATACCACGGCAACATCAACCCCTACCACCGGTGCGCTCCTTTTTTAGGGTGGAGTAGCATCAGCCAGTCCTGTGCTGAGGGTGCAGGTGGCAGCAGATGCAGATTCTCAAAAAGCCATTAAGTCTAAATATCAGAGCTGACTCCCGGATGGCATTCTGTCTGCCTCAATTACCTTGACTAGGAGCATCAAAGAGAGATTGGGGAGCAGCACTGAAAACCTGCTACGCCAGTAAAAATGAGAAAGACCTTTTTTTGTTTTTTGTCTTTTTCATGGCAGTCAAAGTGAATCTAAAATTGGATGATATGATTAAACACTAATTGAGTATGTATGAGCACTGCAATCCTGAACACTCTTTACAGTTGTACTGCACAGTGTACAGTTGTATACTGGCTTTGATTCTACATCATACAATGTGTTGTAATTACGTGTTAATTATTTTCATAAATAAAGTCTTTTGTATTCTGAATACTTAAAGGTCACCAAAGACTCCCTGGATAAAAAAGTATAATTTTCTTCCTAGCTGTCTGCCTTAGTAGCAAGGAAAACTAGCGAAAAGAATTCAAATAAGCCCCCCAAAAATGTTTTTATTGGTTTATTTAAAAAAAAGTCAAAAGAAATACATAAATGTTATAAACCTTTTAAAAATATTAGTCATTAAATGATTGGAAATAAAGAAAATAAAAGATTATGCTAACTTCTTGACATAATTACTACTAATCATAAATAGACATATTTGCCCTTATACAACATATAGTAAGCACACTTTACGCCTTGGATCCTTTAAACACGAGGATTATCAAATAGTTTGATTCATTTTCATTATTTTCAGTTCAGCGAAAACATCCATGCAGAGCACTGATACATGAGCACAAAGAAATTGCTTAACCAGTTATTAAATATTAAAGGCACCATATCATGCTTTAATTTGGTCTTTTAGAGTAAGCTATTTACATATATATGATCATATATTACATTTGAACCACTAAAAACAAATTATTTATGAAATATAAGTTATTTTTGTTAACTCTTTTTATAAAACGACTCTATCTCTGAGGCTCCGCTTGCACTCCTCAAGAGTGCCGACCATTACATGGTGTCATCCTAGAGCCGTCCTCATCCGCGTGTAAACCAAAAAAAAAAAAGATTATATTTTATATATATATATATATATATAAGAAACTGATGTACATGCTGTGTAGTCTGGGGGTTTATACCCAGAATTTGGCACAGACAGAATGGTGATGGCTAACGGGTTCAAATTTCAGTGAAATTCGGTCCAAAAATGTAGACAACATAAGATGAACATTTCAGGATTTATTAAAATGATGAAAACGTTGCTCTGATTGGCACTGGCTGGGAACATTTCTTTTGTCTTTAAAGCATCATCAATCTCCGTATCAAAAAATCCTTTTCGCTTTGATGTGGATCCTCTTCCTAGAGACACCTGCACCTTTCTGTCTATGCTCAACAATCCATGTTCAAACCAGTTCTTCTAATTTGTTGGACGCATTTTCCACCAGGAAATAGTCTTCTCCCTTTCTCCTCCAGAAAATAGTTTTCTTCCTTTCTCCTCCAGGAAATAGTCTTCTCCCTTTCTCCGCCAGGAAATAGTCTTCTCCCTTTCTCCTCCAGGAAATATTCTTCTCCCTTTCTCCTCCAGAAAATAGTTTTCTTCCTTTCTCCTCCAGGAAATAGTCTTCTCCCTTTATCCTCCAGGAAATAGTCTTCTCCCTTTCTCCGCCAGGAAATAGTCTTCTCCCTTTCTCCTCCAGGAAATATTCTTCTCCCTTTCTCCACCAGGAAATAGTCTTCTCTCTTTCTCCACCAGGAAATAGTTTTCTTCCTTTCTCCTCCAGGAAATAGTCTTCTCTCTTTCTCCTCCAGAAAATAGTTTTCTTCCTTTCTCCTCCAGGAAATAGTCTTCTCCCTTTCTCCACCAGGAAATAGTCTTCTCCCTTTCTCCACCAGGAAATAGTCTTCTCCCTTTCTCCTACTGTCTTCCCAATATCCCTCGTTTGCTTGTGTCTCTCAGATACGTTAAGGATCCATCCCAACATGTCGTGCAGATTCCTCACCAGAATGTTCTCTGGCGGATGCCACCGCACGAAGAAAACCGAAAGAGTATTTCTTGACCATTGCTACTCAGGCTCACAACATAGAATAATGCAAGAGCCGTGGGTGGGGGACTCGCAAAGCTAGCTGATCACAGCTAGCTTCACAGAGAAAGTGTTTGTGTTAGCCTGGGGGAGGAGCAGACTCTTCCTGGAGGAGGCGGTTCTTACCTTGTGATGTAAGCAGGTGAGGACCCGCTTGTTTTCATGGGTATGGGAGGGGCTGCTGTTGAGAGAGTGCATGAACGGATACAAATACCCCTTTGGGGTTGTTTATAGTGAGGAATGAATAGTAAAATACACTTAAAAGTCTAAAAGTCGATTTTTCTTCAAAACTATGTAAAAACTATTCATAATGGAATCTTTAGATGCTTCTCACATTTACAGTCTTTTTTTTTTTTTTTTT
>NC_050516.1:27295494-27308091 GCF_002922805.2 Oryzias melastigma
ATGTCATGAAAAACTGACAGATAATACATCACTCCTTGCTTGTCTCCACATAGCTTTACTGGCTTGACACCTCTGCACGTGGTTGTCCTGTGACAGGTTTGTGTCCATATCTGATTCTAAAAAAAAAACAACTGCATGACGCCTTTAACAGGAAGGAGAAGTAGGCTCAAAGCCTTCTAGAACTGATGTCGGGTCACATTGCAGGATTCTGTAGAGGTTTAATGTGGAGAGTATCATCTGATTTGTTGATCTGTAACTTGTGTCTGCATGTTTGTGTGTAACTTTTGATTTTTGTGTGCATAATTCTTGTTTTGTAACTCATACGATGTATTTTGTGCATAACCTTGTGTACTTGCAATTGTGTATTCACATGCATAAAAATTACGAAATAAGAAACAAGTCAATTTACACATGCACAACTTAAAATTATAACAACTTGAAACTAAGCACACACACAAATCTCTACAAAGTATCACTTCTTATGCACACACAAAATCACATTAACGCACAAATCAGGATTTAGACCCTTTTGAAGATTTGTGTGTAAGTAATGCATTTGAGCTATTTGTCCAAATTTCCCCAAAAATAAGACTAACAAATCTGAAAAAAGAATATTAGATGATGAGGGCTACACAGTTTTAAATAGATAAGACGTCAAATATAAAGCACTATTTACTTTACTGTCAAATCCTTTTCTTCCCTTTCATTTGGTCCAACAAAGTGTCTTAAGATGTTACCACACAGACTGATTTACACTTCTTGGCTAAAACAAATTTTCTTTGCATTCCCCCTGCAAACTCCCTCAGCTACTTCTAAATTCTTCACTAGGTATGAGAGAAGTGAGGGAGGCCGGGAAGGAGGCCAATATTTGTTTTACTTTGTTGCTGTGTTTTCACCCTCTCTTTTCCAGAAATGCACCCGGGGTTTCTTTTGTGCATCGCCCAGCAACAGAAACATCACTTTGTCTCCATCTTTTCAGTGAAAGCGGAAACGTCGCGTCGAGGCTCTTCTGGAGAGGCCCAGCAGCACCCTACCTGACTGTCTTACCAATTAAGAGGCAAAACGCATCCTAACGGCTCGCAGTGGTGTGCATAACAGGTCCTGACAAGGGGTCCTTCCCTCTGGACCACCTGAAAAATGTGGGAAAAAAAGAGACGAGAGTATTAAAAGACATTTAAAGGCTGCTGAGGAGTCTGTTCAGCTGAACACCCTGAATCTAACAGAAACCAATCACAACTACAGATTTTTCTATGGCAATAATACATTAAGTTAATAAAAAAAAAATGAATGAATGACATTTGGAGTTACAAGAAATCCATGTTTTTTCCAGGTTCAAAGTGTTTTCTACTGAAACACTAAAGCAGAACTTGCAAAAGGAAAAATGTGACAAAACTAGTTTGTATTTCATTCTTACTCTTTTACTGTTGGTTTTAACATGGATCCTTGGTTTTTCTTTTGTTTTAAAGTCCCCCATGACTTCTTTTTTATTTTAAAATTATGTTTCCACTAGTGTTTTAATTATGAAGTTTTTAACCAAAATCCCGCAACGTAAATGTGTTAAAAAAGCCATTTTTCATGTTGACCTGAAGCCTCTGTTTCCAAAATCTCTTCTGAGGGGGCGTGGCTTTTGGTGCTAAGCTGAGCAGCCCCGCCCTTGATCTTGTCGGATTATTTCATAAAAACTCAAAAAACAAGATTTTCATCAGAGTGGACTTTAAATGTCACAGGTGCACGGTGGCCCTGAAGTGCAAATCACAACAACAAATCTCGCAATGCAGCAACAAATTAAAGATCACAACAACAAAAACAAATAATAATTAAACACTACATTTTAGAAATTAAAACAACATTTCAGAACCCAAAATGCAGTACGGAAAGAAATTAATTTAAAAAGTGTAAATGTCAGAAAAGAAAAGAAATTTCCAGAAATCAAAATTAAATGTGAAAAAATTAAGCAAAATTAGAAACCAAAGAAAGGTTAAATCCCTGATTTGATGAAAACAATTATGTTTTTCAAATACATTTTTAACCCATAAGAACCCAAATAGACGTCAGTGTAACAGAAATATCTGAAATGTCAACTTGGTTTGTGGTTTTCTTCTCATAACTTTATTTTTAAACAAAATTGGGTCTTTATAGGTTAATGTCCACCTGCTAAAAAAAAAGTTTTATAATTAGTAGCATTTTCAGTATCACTTTATATAAAAAAATTGGTTGAAATGGTGGACAAACACCACCATCTTTCAGTGACATCCCATAGTCCCTCCTTTTGTGCTTTTGCATTGAATGATTTGTTGGTGTGATTTGTCCTTCAGGGCCACCGTAGTGATTCCTGGAAAAATGAATAAAATATATTTTGTCCCATTTATTTTTTTTTTATCAATAGAAATGTAAAAGAGGCTATTTAGCTCATCCGAAAGCGGAAAGCACAATAATGATAGCCGCTTAATCTCGCTCCTTGACTTCAATTAGCATCATTATCGAATTAACATAAACTAGAGATGCTAAAAGCTAATGCTAATTATAGAAGCTAATAGATCACATGCTAGGTCATCTACTTTACACATTAAAGTGCAGTTTGAGTGAGTGATCAACTTTATATTTCAAAAAGTTGATATTTTAAATTCCACGACCACTGCTAGTTTTGACAGCCATAATTTCATAGTGTTGGGTACATCACTCACCTCTTACATTATAGATTTCTTAAAAATGTTCTATAAAACTGAAATGTTAATTTACCAAGTGACAATTATAACACTATTGTTGACACCTGCATGTTCAGTTAGCTTTTCTATTTTGGTTAAAAATCTTTGAAAAATACCCCTTTAGTGCTGCAATGATTTAATCCACAAAAGTTAAATTTAAACTACTTAATAATCAAGATTTTTTTCTTACTATTCTCAGCTCCATGTGAGCAATTTAATTTGTTTTATTAAAACAAACAAAAAAGATTTTATTTGACAGCTTTAGCATGAGATTCTATTCAGTGCTGGTATATATGTTCTAGATTGTGTATGTTTTAGGCCATTTTTTTTACTAGTAAGTGCAGTTTTGATGTAAATGTATGAGAAAAATTATCTCATCATACTCCAGGAAATACTCAAAAGATTGCAATTATCTCAAATGTGAATTTTACTGTACAATTTCAGCGCCATCATCTGCATTTCCCATTTTTATTTCCCCCCATGAACGATAAGCTGCTGAGCAGCTTCAGAGTATCTCTTTTGTCCCTCGTGCGCTTGCAGTTAAAGCGACATGAGGCCAGCTGTCTGCCTGTGTGTTTGCCTGTACGCTCCTCTCTATTACTACCACCTCCTTCTGTAATTACAAGCTTCAGTGCACACAGGCTCACCGTCAGGTGGGGCCAGCACCGCGAACACAACACCAGGTCCCTCTTCAGCCGTGGCGCTATGAATCCCCTCTGCTTGAAAGCTGCAGGCAAATGGGGAGCTTTTTTTTTTTTTTTTTTTGCACATAAGAGGTGCCACAGCCTGCAGGCCAATCAGCCAGTTGGGATTGGAAACTCTAAATTTTGTTTTATATCATTAGAAGGTTAGCTCACCCCTCATTGGTTCACCATCTGGGTATTCTTTTGTTGGAAACCCTTCAGCATGGAGAATAAAATAAAAACACAAGCCGCGGATGGAGATATCATATAAATTTACCAGATGTGTTCAGAGGCACCGGAATAAAAGGAAAGTGGCTTAAACACTGGTTTGAAAGTGAGTTAGGGACAACATAATTAGGCTTATGAAAAGATAAAACCCCCAAATAAATATCCTTCTTTGTTCTATCGATGTTCGAGTAAGAATAGAAATTGAAAATTTGCTAAAATTACAATATAAGGTTTAGGACAAACCTTAATAATTTTGTAATGCCCTTTTAAACACCCTCTTCAATAAAAATTACATTTTTAATGTGTTCTTGTGGCTTTTTTCTCATGATGGGGAACATATTTATTAGGGCTGGTTGATAAAATGATTTAAACTGAACAGATCTATAATTGATTCAAAAAACAAAGATCAATTTAGCACATAAAGCTAAAGTCTGCTAGCTTGATGCTAACATTTAATGGAATTTTCCATAGGACGGCTAATGCTAACGCTCGTTCAGCCTAAACATACATTGCTGACTAAATCAACATCTTTATTTACTCACAGACATGAATTTTCTAAACTCTTTAAAGGAAATATTTTTAAAAGTAATTATTTGTGGTCTAAAGCAGTGTTTTTTGCTCATTCTTTGCTTATTCTTCTGGAAAAAAGTGTACTGCTACAGCGCAATCGCCACCTTGTGGCCAAGCTGAAATGCCCTCCAGGAGAGGAAGAACAATGTTTATCTGCTTGTAGACAAATAGATCCATCTCTTTTTTTATTAACAAATTCAACATTACATGTCACACTAAAAATGACAAAACAAATGGTGTTGTACAATCTTACAAGCAACATACAGTAATAAAGTCTGAGTAGCCAATAAGAGAATAAAACATTTATCAAATAATAAAAAAATTACAAATAGCATAAAATAAACTTAATTGTTATGTATTAAAACAACCCAAAATTATAAATAAATAAAAAGGAAAAATCACTAGATTGAATAAAATCATAAATTATCCAAAAGTTTCATAACATTTTTATTTTCTAGTTTTTGAAAGGATTGACAAAGAAGATTTAAATCGTTTCTGAAAATTTTAAGTTGGGGCTTATTTAGAAAAAACATTTATGAATGAAAATGTCCCTAAAATAGTAAGATTGTTAAACAAAAACTGTATTATTGTGTCTTTATTAATACAACCAAATTCAATATTATTATAGGTACATAAAGAAATGTAGTTTTTTTTAATCCATTCATATAAATCCTTCCAAAAAATGTTAACGGAGTTACAATTATCATACAATCAAAAGGCGTCTTTGAGTTTCAAAATCATTTTGACATAAGAGGCATAAATTATCTTGTTTATGGAATCTTAAACTGTAATTTTTTTCTCATGGATATATGTCATTGATTGTTTTAAAATGGATTCCTTTCATTTTGGGATGCACGTCTTTATTTTCCACATCTGAGCTGCTATCTGGCTCAGAGCTGTCCGGCTGGAGAGCTCCAATATTTCTTGCCAGTTTTGTTGCACCAGTAATGTTACGTTGGGGTTGTGAGAGGCTGTGAGCTAGCGGGAGAGAGTCTAAACAAACGGATGATGGGAAACAAGAGCAGACTTACTCCATGCCAACGTTCTTGCCCAAAACTAAGAGGTGAATTTGTCGCTCTGCGGGAACTACGTCCTGAAAATGATTGTTCTGTTTTTTTGTTTATTTTTGGCTAAAAATGAAATAATCATAATTAAAAGACTGCAGGGAGCGTATGGCAGAGCACACATATGTCATGGTCACTGGTTTTTGGTTGTTCCGTGTTTTATTTGTTCACTTCCTGTTTTTTTTTAGGAACACTTCCTGTTCCAGAAAGTCCAGGGATTTTGTTTTCCTTTGACAGGCCTGTTTAAAATAAAGTTTTCTTTTAATTTTGTGTTTTTGTTTAGGATTGGATGTTTATCGGGAGAGATATTTTTGTTTTATGTTGAATTTCTTAAAAGTAACATGCATATGAATGTTTGTTTCTCACATGTGTTTAATTTTTGATTAGTAATTGGGTTGGTTTGGTGAAGGGGTGGGGCTAACCAACCATAAAAGAGGACCTCCTTTCAAAATGGACGCCTCCTTTTTGATGTATGGTTTGATGGTGCAGCACTCTGTCTTGCTTTCCTTTCATACTTCTTTCCTAACTTATGTATATTTCATACATTTTTGCAAGAAAACAACATATTAAGAAGAGAACCATGACTATTTGTGTGGACAGTGGTTTGTTCATCTGATACAGCACATTCACAACACATCGAGGACTTAAACCAAGCCACACTGCAGTAGTGCAAATGCAAAGCATATGAAATTGTAAAGAAAAATTGCAACCTAAAGCTCATTCAATTTAATTCCTTTTTGGAAAAATATTACACCAACAAAAATTTTTAAAGTTCAGCCCCAAAATCTGCCACAGATGCCACTTAGTTGGACTTAAGAAGAGTAAAAAAATAAATAAAAATCCTCAAAGAATCCCATTATTTTCTCCTTTTCCCTCAATTTTAAAGCACCTAAAGTTCAAAAGTGTTGAGTTAACTCCTTGCCTCAAACTTTAACTCCTACTAACTTTGAACCATGACAAAGTCTAATCTCCCACTGAGACCTTAACACTTTATCTCAGTGTGGGAGTTAAAGTCGGCATAAAGACTGCTCATTTGGGATGTTCCACAAGGGTATTTCATTTTGGAAGACAGCAGCCTAAGAAGATTATAAGCACAGTTTTCAATTTATCTCAAACACCCTGACTCCTTTTATTGGCTGGAAACCTCTTATCTTGTTTTGCCAGCAGCAACAGCAGCTCGGGGCATCTTTCTGCTGCATCCACATGCTTTGGACAGCCTGCAACTGATGCAGCATTATTTTTGATCAAAGGGTCACCCCTTTTGCAGAATAGTGTAAATAATCTAAAATGTAATTGCAAAGGGAGTTTGGACTGTCACTTAAGCGTGAGTCTGGGTTATTAATAGCTAAACATAGTAAACTTTACAGTGGAGATGACTTGAGGGCAAAAAGGAATTGTGTAACGAACTGACAGACCATACTATGCATCAACTGGCCACGGAGTGAGTCATGACAGAAGGAAGAGGGTGGGACAGAGAGAAAAGTTGCTGATTTGGAAAAAAAAGCGGTGTGAGTAAGGATATAAAACCTTGAGACAAGAGGATGAACCTCTCTCCAATCCACTGGCATCTCAGTGGTGGAAATGCTGGAGTTGGGGAGGGTCGACTTTGAGGTGACATTGGGGCTATGTAGATGAGAGTGAGGAGCCTGAGCTCCATGATACGTCCCCGCTCACTCTAAATCAGAAGGCAGCAGCTCCTTCCCCGGTCTTCTCTCCCCTCCTTTCTTTCAGCACCACTCCTTTAAGGACAGCACCTCGCTCTCAAAGACGCATTTGACCACCATTCTCTCCTCCTCTGGACTTCACTTTTCTGCTCAAGTGCCATCGGATGCAAAGTTTTGCTGGTTTTATTTCTATTCTGCGCAACTAAAAGGAAGTAACTTTTTTCCGAATTGGATATTTAAATCGGGGAAACAATCTGTCCAAGACGCCGAATTTGTTGTAAGTATTTGGTAAATGATTGATTTTATACTAGGATATATTAGTTTTTTAAATACAATAAATGAGGAATAACTCAAAAATGTTCTGTGATAGTTTTTGGTGAAAGGGTAGCGTGCGTAGACAAGTCTCAGGATGATTTACGATCCGTCCCTTCTCCAATCACAGAGACACTGATCGTTGAAGACGCACGAAGCCAATGTCTGTTTTATTTATTAAAGCAACATTTCAACATTTTTGGGGCAAATTTTAGTTTTGAATAAGCATTTATGCTCCTGCGTCGCCTCCGACTGCGCTTTTACGCACCAATAAACCAAAAGCGCACGAAGCGCGCATAGGTTTTTACTATACATCACATGAAAAGACGTTTATTTTGAATATCAAAAATAATAAAAATGTAAATTTTATGGTAAAAAGAAAAAAAATGCATATGGCACACATGTATTAAAATATAAAATCAGCGCAATTGATCTAAAAAAAAGTATATATTTAAAGATTAAAAAAAAAAAAAACTTCAATCCATGCAGACAACATGACAATAATGGTTAAAGCTGTAAATCCAGAGCGTTATTAGGCTCTCCAGGTGATTCATTAGGCGTTAAGTTCTGCGCCTGACTCCTAAATGTGTTTAATTGCTCGGCTCTTGTATCGAAGCAGTGGGAAGTGGGCCACTGAATTTAGAACACGATGAATCAAGGACAAGAGAAGGCTTTAAATTTCCGTAAGCGTGGATTCACTTCAGGCCGTTTAAAGTGTCTCTTAGTGCACGAGGAGTCTGTATTTCATCCTGTGTGTTTTTCTATTCACTTAAAGCCAGATAATTTATTTTTTGCTCAGATTCCATGCCTTTTGTTTATATATTTTAACTTATGTGTGGGAAACTGTGGATATTTAAGTAATCTTAAGGAATAAAGACAGATTTTCATATTTAAAAATCAAACTAATCAAGTATTGGGGGGGAAATGAACATGTTGATTTTGCATTCATTGTTTTCTGAAAACTTCCCAGATTTTTTTGTTTTAAACGTGTGTAAAATTCCTCTTTCAGGCTCCCGGGATCGTCGCTTTGGTGCCCCGACTCCAATTCCTGATCCATTGCATAACTCCGATCATCCCTTTCCTCTCGACTATTTCTGCGGACCCTCGGCACAGGACGGAGAAGCCGCTGCCCGTCAGGACCGGTGCTGAAGCTCTCATCTCTCTGCTGGTCAGGACTAACCGAAACGCACCGTGAGCATGGCTACCAACGGGACCAAAGCCTCGGATGGGCACGTCTTAACGGAGACAGTGACTGATGCGCCCAGCACCACGCCAAATGACAAACCCAAAACCTTGGTGGTGAAGGTACAGAAGACGAAAAAGGAAATACCTGAGAGAGAAACATGGGCTGGAAAATTTGACTTTCTACTCTCTTGTGTCGGATACGCAATCGGACTGGGAAATGTCTGGAGATTTCCTTACTTGTGTGGAAAAAACGGCGGAGGTAATCAGGATTTTTTTTTGGGGGGGTGGCACTTTTCAGGGTTATCTGCACACGAAATGGAATGAGAGCTCTTAACATCTAAAGATGACATTTCTTCCCCGGAGGGTTTGAATTTAAATCGGTTTTATGTCTAGGCATCTCCCCCCCACACACCATATCCGTGCGTAATTGCGCACAAGAAAATAACGGTCCCCTGGTCTGTGGCGCAGTCTGAAATCTACCAAATAACATGGGATTATATTGAATAATAATGTTATTTACTTTTACATACTTTTGCTTTTCACTTCTCATTTAGGGGCCTTCTTGATTCCATACTTTTTGACGCTCATATTTGCTGGCATGCCCCTGTTCTTTCTCGAGACGGCTCTTGGTCAGTACACCTCAATTGGAGGTCTTGGAGTGTGGAAGTTGGCGCCGTTGTTCAAAGGTAAATATTTTATTATTTTTATGATTATTGTAGTCAATTTTATATACGAAAACCTTCATTTCTTGTGATGTAACAAGCTGTCTTGTAGTCAGGTAGACATAGAAATAGGCGACAGTGGAAAAGTGGCTAAATATAGGATTTGACAAAAAAACACAAAACTAGTTAAAAGTTTGTTTATTTAAAGATCAAATATCACATTTGTATTATCTGGTTGTTTCAGGTGTGGGTCTGGCTGCTGCTGTCTTGTCTTTTTGGCTAAATATCTATTATATTGTGATCATTGCCTGGGCTATTTACTATCTGTACAACTCCTTCACTACTGTGAGTATTTTAAACACATATACAAACATTTCTTTAAAAAAAAAAAAAACATTTTTAAAGATTTCCTTTTGTGCATCTTAGTCATTTTCGGTGGTTGTATGTGAGGCGCTTTGCCAGCTTACTTTGCTTCAGGCCGCACAATTCCTAATAGAGTATGACTTTTATTACTTCCTTTCCCACATAATTAGAACCTTATAGAAGGTATTGATAAATGTATTCTCCGATAAAGCATTCAGTCTTCTGAGAAAAGCATGAAATCCACTGTCCCGAATTAGCATTGTGGTCTTGGCTGCTTGACAACCGCAGAGAATGGGACCCCGGCGGTGGGAGAGTGGTCCGAGTAAAAAGGACTGTCCCTGTGTGAGTGTGTGAAAGTGTGTGTTTATGTGGTTTTTTCTCTTTCAATTTCAGGAGCTGCCGTGGAAAACTTGTGGCAATTCCTGGAACACAGATCGCTGCTACACCAACTACAGCATTGCAGACACTGCTAACCTCACCAGTGCTGTGGTGGAGTTCTGGGAGTAAGCTGGTCCTCTGAGTCTCTCTGAATCACAGCGATAGCGCTGTAATGTGAACACATTAAAGCTGACAAGGTCATTTACTTGTGTGTGAACGTAGGAGGGTCAAATCAGGTGACCCAGTTTGTTACAACAATTAGAATCTAACGATTGAAAGTATAAACCACACAACTTTAAAAAAGTTGAATGGCACATCCACTTTGATCAAATATTTATTTATATGTGCATCTATGTGTGACGCAAATCTGAAATGAAGTGAGATGGTGAATCATTTCTTGTGCATGTGTGGTAACACGACTTCACTCCCTTCTTGCAGACGTAACATGCACCAGCTGACCGATGGTCTGGAAAAGCCTGGGGAGGTTAGAGTCCCGCTGGCTATCACCCTCGCTATTGCATGGGTGCTCGTCTATTTCTGCATCTGGAAGGGGGTCAGCTGGACTGGCAAAGTGAGTCTGCAAACACCACAAATGCATTCAAATTATAAGCTGAAGATGGATTATATTTGTGTCGCCCCCATATTTACCAAATGTAGGGTGTTGCATTACTTTTGGATAAAGATGACCTAGCTTTGCTTCCTGTGTCACTAAGTAGCTGATGTTTAGTTGTGGGTGAGCCCACCTTTTTTCTTAAACAGAGGATTATCTACTGACTAAAGTGTGAACCTTGTTAGCACAGGTGTCAAACTGGTTCAGATAAGGATCATACTTACTGTATATGATTACCCTCAACTCCCCCACCAAGTTCAGTTAATCTTGCTTCTGTTCTTTATATATTGTAACCAAATGTTACCGCAAAATCCCAAAAAATGAAATGTTTTCCAATTCAACCGTTGACAACACCTTTTCGTCCATCACAGGTGGTGTATTTCTCAGCTACATACCCGTACTTCATGCTGTTCATACTGTTTTGCCGCGGCATCTCTCTACCTGGTGCCTTTGATGGAATTCTCTTCTACATCACTCCAAACTTTGAAAAACTGAAGCAGTCTGAGGTAAGCTCTCTATTGTGTTGTATTCAGAGGCGCACACAGACGATGCCTCTCGAGTTCTGCATTGTTGGTGTCTGCAGAGTGGAGCCAAAGCAGGAATGGGTTTCAGCCGGAGGCTTGGTGTTGGGGTTGTGAGAATGTAATGATATCATTGTAGAGCTCTTCCCAACGAGGCATCCGGTTGTTTTTGATGTTTTTGTCATGTGCTATCAGGGTTTTTACAGCACCTTTTCAGATAAAACCACAGTCAGTGAAGTGGTTGGGTGAAGAGAAGAAAAGAACTGTGCTTGCTGTCAGTTTGGCGACATTAAAAAGCATTATTGTGTGAATGCTGTGTCAGCATTCACACAATAATGCTTTAAACAGGCTTTAAAAACACTTTAAGTATGGAGCTAAATTAGGGCCAATATTATTTGAAACCCAAATAAAAGAAATTGAAAAAAATATTGGTGTTTGTCCCCCAAAAAAATCATAAATGTCAGAAACGCTTTGCTATTCTAAAATAAACTTAATTATTTTAGACTTCAAATGTTCAATTTTTTAGGTTTCAAAACTCAAAATTTCAGTTTCAAAACTTTTGGCCACATTGTGGCACATTATAAACAGTTATAAACTGACTGTAATTATCCAAATTCCCAGAGTCAGTGAATGCACCGGAACTGATGTAACCACCCTCATCGATTTTGATTGGTCCTTTGTGTTAGACCCGCCCCAACGCGCCCCAACCGGGCCCAAACTCTTGAAACTGACATTTTGAGATTTGAAAACGAAAAAAAATAGCTTAAAGTGAAAAAAGAGTTAAAACTAGGGGGGGGGTTGCAAAATTGAAATTTTGAGTTATGAAACGTAAAAAATTGAACATTTGAAGCTGAAAATAATTGAGTTTATTTTCAAATAGCAAAACGTTTTAGACATTTTAATTTTTTCTTGGCCAAGCAGTAATATTTTTTTCCATTCTGTTTTATTTGGGTTTCAAATAATATTGGCCCAAATTTAGCTCCATATTTAGCAGTTTCTGCAATCTTGGTATCAAAACGTTCAGCTTGTTAAGGACATGGGTGCTTGTACTTTTGGTATTCGTATATTTTACGGTTTTTAAGATTTTACATAATTGATACAATTTTTCAGCCCATGTTAAGTCAATAGCAAATTTTTCTAATTCTTGGTGCGCTTTGCAGTTTATGCAATTTCGGTCTCAAACATGTTCAACACGTTCAGAACATTCACGTTTGTACTTTTGCAATTCACATATTTTTCGCAATTGAAGGTTTTACGCAATTTTCTCGCAAAATTCTTTAAATTCTTTGTGTACTTTAAAATCTATACAATATTGGTATCAAAATGTTAAGCACTTTCGGTGCATAAATGCTACTGATGTTTTTAAGGCTAATTTTGAGCTTAGCTAATATCTTAGCAATTTTACTGATTTGATATTTACTGAGGTTTTTCTTTCTTTTTTTAGCCATCTTTGAGTTAAGCTAATATTATTGCAACATGCTAAAGTTTTTGACTAATTTAGCATCTACTCAAGTTTTTAAGGGTTTTTTTTGGGGTGTTTTTTTTGGCTATTCTTGAGCTTAGCTAATATTTTAGCAATGTATTGACGTTTTTTCACTAATTTGGCAATTACTGAGGTTTTTTTGCCATTTTTGAGTTAAGCTAATATTATT
>NC_050516.1:27308148-27348712 GCF_002922805.2 Oryzias melastigma
ATCTGCTGAGTTTTTTGGGGAGGGTTATTTTTTATTCATTCATTCATCTTCTTGGCCGCTTTGTCCCTTTCGGGGCACGCGGGGGTGCCGGAGCCTAACTGATGGGCAAAGGCGGGGTTTACCCTGGACAGGTCGCTATTCTGTCGCAGGGCTATTTTTTATTAAGATAATATTCTTGTAATATGGTAACGTTTGTGACTAATTTGGCATCTATTGAGGTTTTTTTTTTTGTTTTTTTTTTTGCTGTTATTCAGTTTAGATAACATTTTATCAACATGCTAACATCTTTGGCTAATTTGACATCTACTGAGGTTTTTGTTTATTGGAGTTAAGCTAATATTTTATAAACATGCTAACATTTTGAACTAATCTTGTATCTATTGAGTTTGGTTTTTTGAGAACAACTTTGAGTTTAGTTAATATTTTATCAACATGCTAGCCTTTTTCTTTTTTTTGGATAATTTGGCTTCTAATAAGTTTTTATTTATTCAAATACTTGAGGAACTTTAGCATTATGCAAATAGTGTTAGAATATTTAGCAAATCCCTTCAACAATTAAAGAAAAATAATTCAGCAAACAGTTTTAGCATCTTCAGCAACTACATTCAGCAAAAAGCATTCACACTAGCAATATTGTAGGTAATGTGACTTTTCTAGTTATTAATGTTGTTTCTATATATATATATTTTTTATTGTTTATGGCGTTTTACATCATGTAAGCAGTGAAATGAATGCAAAATTCTCCTTGTCTTGTTAGATATCTTAAATTAGCCTCAAATATCTACAAGCTTCAACTTTTCTACTTGATTTCTTAGCCATGTTTTCTAATCTTTGTTTGTCAGGTGTGGCTCGATGCTGCCACGCAGATTTTCTTTTCCTACGGGCTGGGATTAGGTTCCCTGATTGCTCTTGGCAGCTATAATCCCTTCAATAATAACGTCTACAGGTAGGTGAATGAAATATGTAGCATTTTCAGGTTAATTTACAATCACGTTTAAAAAAGTGAGGATGAAATTTGTCAGATGGTTTTAGTCGCTTGCATTTTTTTTTTCGAGGAGACTATGCAGATGAGGATTATTTTGGTTTCCGTGACAACATTGCAGCTGGTTTACTCAGTTTTTTGGAAATCTCCCACTTCTGTCTGGTGCTCCAGACATTTCGGCCGTACACTTTGTGTTTCTGTACCTTAACAGTCAGTGTGGGTCGATGACTGGTCAGCAGCACAATTATGTGTGCATGCTTCCCTGACAAAAGCCAAATTGCCAGAACCCTTCACTCGCCATTTTAGAAGACTAGGTCAGTGAAGAAGCGTTCGGCTGCTGCTCTTTTGCGGGATGCAAAATGGCTTTCCAAATCTCCCCCTTCCCCCCCGTGCCTCTTTACAATGTGTGACGGGCTGATAAGGAATTGATACAGGCGTGAAAATGACTGCCTTGCGCTTTGTCTCTCCCCTACAGAGATTCTATCATTGTCTGCTGCATCAACTCTTTCACCAGTATGTTTGCCGGCTTTGTCATCTTCTCTATTGTGGGATTCATGGCTAACGTGACAAAGAGACCCATCGCCGATGTGGCAGCCTCAGGTAATTACAATCAATACTGTAGCTCGATGGAAACAACGCACACAAGTGGAACATATCGCAAACACATCAAGGGTGACAAAACAAAAAAAATCGTTTACAATCGAGAGGATAAGAAAATGTGTTTTTCTTTGTTACAATATAATTTTGGTTGTGAAAAGGGGAAAAAGTCTCAATTTTCTTCAGTCTCTCACTTATAACTTATATTTATTTCAAATTTAAGCCTTAAAATGTTTGTTTTTTAGTAGTTCTGTCTTTGCATTTTGATTATTTCCTTGGAATTTTTTTCAACATTTTGAACCAATACTTTTAATTTTGACTAATAACCATAAATTTGATGATAATTTAAAGCAGAGGTGTCAAACCCAATCGTACAGGGGGCCAAAATCCAAAACACACCTTAGGTCACGGGCCGAACAGGATAAACATTTATTGAACTCACTAAAACTACATTTTTAAAACTTTAAAAACTTTACTTTTTAGCATTACTATTAATAAAAACAAGAAGGAATAAATCAAATTAAACCTTAAATAACTTTCAATATTTTTTCCTCCATAAAAATATATTTTGTCAAAATTCTACAAGTTAGAAATAAGGACAAGATAACATCGGGTCAATAATAACAATAGAATAATATGATATGAGTGACTTTGACAGCTTTCAGGTATAACTGTAGTATTTCTTGCACCAGGGCCAGGCCTGGCGTTCTTGGCGTACCCTGAGGCCGTCACCCAGCTGCCCATCTCTCCTCTCTGGGCCATCCTTTTCTTCTCCATGCTGCTGATGCTGGGAATCGACAGCCAGGTGAAGACGATTCACTTTTTGGACCACATCAAGTGATTGATTGATTGATCTTGTTTATTTCAAGCGTAGATTGTGGACTAAACAGGACAAAAGACAGATTTTTGAAACTTATTGCAGAAATAATTAAATTATGTCACATTTGATTCATTAAATATGGTCATTTTTTAGCTAAAGTCAAGTAGAGTTTGATTGATTGCTTGATAAGATAAAACTTTGTTACATCATTTTACAGTTTTGCAAAGGTTTTGTAATCTGGTTCTGATCATATCAAGTGCAATTTTATTTTTTTTATTTTTTTTAAGAGTAAATATTTTTTCCATATCTAACAAAGAATACTAACCTCTGAACTAAGTATTTTCTAGCCTCACTTTTTGTTATTTTTAGTCATGTTCTAAACTTTTTCAGTAGGTTTTTTTTGTGACAGCAGAGTAACAGTTTTGAAATGGTTCTGCAGTTCTGCACTGTGGAAGGCTTCATCACGGCTCTGGTTGATGAATTTCCCCACGTCCTCAGAAAGCGAAGAGAGATCTTCATCGCCGTCGTCTGCGTCGTCTCTTATGCCATTGGCCTGTCAAACATCACCCAGGTAAAACATTTTGAACCCTTTAACACTCAAGGCCATTGACACTGAAACACCAAATCTTTAACATACTGTAACTTTTGTACAGGATAAAGGTAATTCCAGTAGATTCTGAAGGAGAAAAGCGGCGTACCTTAATATTTGAAAGGTTACAGTAAATCAAAGATCTTAAACACTGGAGCTCCAGTGTTTAAATTCCTTTAAACAAGCAATATTTTCTCTTATTAAACTGGACTGTTGAGACTTTGGGAGACACGAAATTGTCAAAAGATTAACAAATTAATGAAATGTTTTTTTTTTTGCTTTGTGAATTTCTATTGGAGTGTTGGCAAAAACTTTGGCAACAATTAGTCCACGTTTGCAACATTCCCAATCCCCGTCACTGTGAAAAGTGAGGCATTGGATCAATTAACAGACATTTTGTAATTTGTCACACTTAAAAATATTAGTTTTTATCTAATTAAATGTTTAAGTTGTGTAAATCATCAACTTTCCTTTTCATTTGATTGGGAAATAAAATACTTTTCTTGGTTGTTATGTGTATTGCAATATGTCCAGACTAAAACCAAGTTTTAGCTTAAATCTGACTTAATTTTATAAAATTATAAAGCTTAAAACTACAACAGCTGACCAAATTGATATATAAAATAATTTTAGAAAAAAACATTTATACATTTATGAAAAAGCCAAAATCTAACATAGTATAAAAACACAGAAAATCGACATTTATATAGATAAAAATGAAGAAACTTTGACAAAGAAAATATGTTTTTTAAACTGCAGAATAAAGGTGAGTCTTTAGGTTAACCTTTAAAATGAACTGGAAATCTTCTTGTCTGATGATCAAAAAAACTGTTGAATTTAATCCACCCAATCTATTATTATATGAATTTTGCATGATCATTTCAATACTCAATGGCTCCAATGTCAGATTTTTTCTTTCAGTTTTGACAGATATTTCTAACTCCTCAGTAGAGCAGCGTCTGTGGGGTATTTAGAGAGACCTGCCGCAGCCCCATGACCTCATCTGACAGAAGACTCATGGAGCAAATTTATGATCATGTCCCAAATTCTGTAAACACGAGGCAAAGCACTGCAACTCGTGCCAGAAAATTAAGAGTCCTGGCAAATATATCTTGATATTTTGGAAGCTTCATCATGAATGCCATTTGGAATTTGTCACCAACCGTCTCACCCTTGTTGAAGCCAACTCTGTTTCAGGATGATGCATTTTTTCCTCAAACTTATACTTTTTTTCCCCCTAATCATATTAGTAGTTCCAATGCTTGACTTAAAGTAATTATAGTCAGTTTAGATAAAAGAGCCCCAAATCTAACTAAACTTCAAAAAAGTTAAAGAGATAACAGTCTTAACAGTGGCAATAATATTACATTGTTTTATGCAATGCTGGTTTAAAAAAAGATTTCACTATAAAAAGTTTTGTTGGGTCATTTTTACCCAATATTATATACCCAAAAAAAAGTTTGTCATAAAAAATAGATAAAAAATATGACAACATGTGATAAATTAGGGTAGTTTTATTTTATTTTTAAAAACATTGGAAGATTCTAAAAACAGGCGAGAAAATTACTGAAAAATTTGGAATTTGAGAACGAAAAAAATTCTACCAAAAAAAAAAGATAGAAGAGACTTGGTCTTTGGTCCAACCACTCATGGGACTTGTGAGACTTTACCCAGAGACCCACGATACTCAGAAAAATACAACATATTGAAAATCATGTAAATACTTTTGCTCGGTGAATATCCCCTTGCATCCTCTAGGGTTAAATAATGAAGTATCATAGGCTGAAAAGTGGATGTTTTTAATGTTAAAGTTGTAACATCTTCTCTTTTAGGGCTGGGTATTGGTTATAATTTCCAGAAACGATTCGATTCACAAGAGACTGAATCGATTCGATTATGATTTTTTTTCCCTGATTCTTCAAATCATTTCAGTTATAACTTTACAAATTTATACACATTTGTTTAGACACACATCTGTTATTTAATTTGAATATATTTAGATTAATCTGATACAGTTCCCATACTGTAAAATGTATTAGTAAAATAACGAGATTGTTAATATCATACAGTGTTACACAGATTCTCTAGTTCTAATAAAAATGTTTAGATTAATAACATTGTAAACATTGTTCTGCTTCTCTTGGAGGGCGTTTCAGTTTGGCCACTAGGTGGCGATCTCGCTATAGAAGTACAATTAATTCAAGAAGAAGACAACACTACGAGGGAAAAAATGAAGTTTTAGACCGCAAATAGTTGCTTTAAGAATTTTTTCCTTGAAAGAGTTCGGAAAATTAATGCCTATAAGTAAATAAAGATGTTCATTTAGTCAGCAATGTATTCTTTTGGTCAACCGAGAGTTAGCATTAGCCGTCCTATGGGAAATTCTATTGAATGTTAGCATCAAGCTAGCAGACTTTAGCTTTGTGTGGTAAATCGGTTTATATCATTTGTGAATTGATTATTGATCTATTAAGCTTAAATTGATTTATTTGACTTTAATTTAAAAACTCTTCCTACCAAAGAGTTAAATATAAGCAATCTCTTATTGACAAATGTGTATAAATTGCAAAAAAAGGAAAAACTGTACATGTTTTACCTGATGCTTCAAATAGATCAAATTAAGATGTGATTTCCTCTTCCTTATTCTTTTTTTACTTCACTGATCTTCTTTCCTCTCCCGTCTTTCACTTTGTTTGTAGGGCGGGCTGTACGTGTTTAAGTTATTTGACTATTACTCAGCCAGTGGAATGTCCCTGCTTTTCTTGGTCTTCTTTGAGTGCATCTCAATTTCATGGTTTTATGGTGAGCAACACGTTTGCTTCTCTCTATCTTTGTTGTACTTTTTTTTAAACAGGTACATTGAGTGTACATATTTTTGCCTATGCTACTAGTAAAACGATCGACTCAAAAACTTGTCAAATTACAAATTAAAGAGTGAAATATTTGAAACTATGGTTACAAATGTGCAGAGATAACATATTCGATGTCTGATAATCATCATTTTTTTTTTTTTGGTTACAGGTGTGAATAAATTCTACGAAAACATTGAGGAAATGATTGGATACAAGCCATGTCTGTGGTGGAAGGCCTGCTGGGTTGTTTTCACTCCTCTGATTGTCGCTGTAAGTGTGCAGCACCAGTCCAACAGAATGATTTTAGTGCAGATTAATGTTCCAGATACATTTCATTTGGAAGTTGATCGGTTCTGATTGCTTACCCTGTAAATCCCACTGTATCAAAGAATTGACAGAAAAGTCTTTTTTTGTGTGTGTAATTACAACGTTTTTTAACCCTCATGCTCACTTATGGGGTCCAGATGACCCTATCCTTACACATGTGTGATCCCTCCCATGACAGAGGTAGACAGGGTTTTATATCTCCCATGGACACCAATGAAGATAAAGAATCCTTGAAAAAAACGTCCAGCGCGCTGTCTTGTGGGGTCCCCACTTTTAATGTAAACATACCTAGGATAGCACAAGGGTTGAGCCCTTTGATGGAATTTACAAAACAAAACTGTAATTTCACTTTACATACTAAAAGTAGATAGTATACGTTATGATACAATTTTAGTTTAACATGTAAAAATATTGACATGATTTTTAAGGGAGAAAAGCACTTTATTTACCCACCGTCTCAAATTTGATTCAGAAATTTGAAATATAGTCAAACTGTGTTAAAAATAATTAATTATCAAAACATTTCTAATTCTTTAAATACAGTAGATAGTTATTTAAAATAATGAATATCAATAGATGAGTTAATCTCACCATATCGGTTTGAAAATTAGCTAAACTCTTTCCCGCCAAAAGATTTCATGGGGGCAGCCATTTTGAAATGAGCAATAAAGGCCATTCTACTGCCCCTTGTGGAATGTTGATGAACTACAGGGCAAAAAACATGAACCAAGTTCTATGCAATGGGTTTTAAGGAAGGTTTTGATCATGTTAATGAGATAGTGGTCTCAGAATAAACAAAGAATGATATGAATGGTTACAAATGGTTAATGTTATGTTTGTGGATTTTCGTACACCTCACCCCTTTATTCTTACAGGGAGTTTTCCTGTTCAGTGCGGTGCAGATGGTTCCTCTCACCATGGGTGATTACGTGTTCCCTGGATGGGGTCAGGGGGTCGGCTGGCTAATGGCGCTCTCTTCCATGATTCTCATCCCAGGCTACATGGGATACCTGTTCCTCACACTTAAAGGCACATACAAGGAGGTACGATCATACTACCACATGTAGATTTCCAATCAAAACCACGTTTTTTTACAACTGTTTAAACGCATGCAAATACAAAATAAGTTTTTCTATTTTTATTTGAAAATAGGGTTCCTAATTGGCAGAAAAATTGAGAAAAACTGATAATTTTCCATGTGGAATGTAGGCTAAAATATAGAGCAAGACATAATACATTATTTTTCTAAAACTTCAATATTACATTTTATAGGAAAGTTCAAGTAGAATTTAACAGTTATGAGATGTTTAGAGAACGAAATGCCAGAATTTTATGAGGTAGCATAAGTGTACTGTTAACCACAAAGGCAGTTTATAATACTTTAAAATATAAAATGTGTCTTCTGTGCTCAGATTTACTACGGTTTCATTAAGAAACATTAAAAGCATTAATTCAATTTGTCATTATAAAGCTAAAAAAAGAGCTTAGCCAACTGTGATTCTGTCCTCTGAGCCTAAACTGTATTGAAGAAACACGATTCAGTGGTTCTGTAATGAGCAAACACATAAGCATGCTGGATAAAGACAATAAATAGAAATTAAGGGAGTAGAACAGTGATAAACGGATTAGTGAAAGCAAAATTTTAATTAGTTCTGTGAAGCAATTTTTGATGACTTTCTATTTTTACAGCCACCACGTTCTCGCAGTAAACGACTGTCACCGTGCATTTGTATGCAGCACCAGACTGCAAAGCATTTTGATTCAATTGATAACCCAAATCAGAGGCAGAAAGTACCTATTCTGGTAACGCATTTACAGAAGAGCTGTTTTATTTGCACTCTGAATAAGAAGCCTGCATCTCGCTGAAGTCCCTGCTGACAGATATAGCAACCGCTGACAGAATAAATGAACCATAATTGCAGACAGTGTGACAGAGGCTATCAGGGTCAAAATGCAGGTGTCAGATCCTGCAGTGGCTGATGGTTGATTGTCCTAATTGTAGCAATCAGCTAGTTGATTAGTGCTCTGCACCCAGGCAGACACTTTTTACTAAAATATGGCTACCAGTGCCTGGGTTCTTTAGTCTTACGAATGAGGTTCTAATTTTTGAAAACGTCTTCTCATCCGCTCGAATGGCGTTATACACTCTAAAAAGAAACATTAAAAGAAATGTGTCTGAAATCTAATCAGCAGCACTACAAGATTCCTCATCAGTCGTTTTGATTGTCTCCGCAGCGTCTGCGAATGATGATCAAGCCTTTGGGAATCGTAAAATCTCAGGAAAACGGTCCGGACCAGCAGACGGAAAACCAGAGCCAGAACCCTGCCAATGAGGAAGCCTACATCTGAGCGTTTTTTTTACCTGCGTCTCTGCTCTTATGGCCGGATTGGCACTCCACCGTAATCAAGGTTGGGAACAACCACTAGACTTCTACGTCTGCTTTTATTCACCTACCTCCTGGGGACACGTGAAACCAACCTGATTACACTGTTCTTTTCTGTTCTGTTTCTGGTTCTCTCATTGTTTCTTTGTATAATACAGAGGTAAAGAAAAAAAAAAAGAAACCACCCTACAAAGTTGTTGTGATATTATGAACTTCATTATGCAAAGAGGAAAAAAATAGACTTATTTGAAAAAAAAAATACTTGCGACTTAGAATCTTATTGTATATTGAATATGTGTAAATCTGAAGGCCCACATTAATTCTGTAGAGTTACGATAAAATACATTGACTAAATCAAATTATTGTACAAAGATGATATCCGTAAATATATTTTATTTTATACAAACTAAACTCAATTAAATTTAGTGAATGAAGAGAAAGCAATGTGTAATTTTATAGCGATCAACTTCAAGCAATGACACTATATGTGCAAGACGAAAGTATGAATAAAGGAATTCTTCACAATTTAGAGACACTATCACATCCCCCGTCGTTTCTAAGGCTCTTAGACAACTTTAGAAAAGCACAACTTTGAATTTTAACATTTTTTTTAGGCATGACTGAAACCTGTGATGAGCAAAAACATCTTCTAGAGGACACATAGCAAGAGACTGTTATAACTGTTCCTTTGTTTTCTAAAGAACAATAACTTTGTATGTTGTCTAACTCGTTTTTTGTAGACTCATTTGTAGATGATTTTCTATGTGTGAGAGTAAAGAAGGACCAAAATGACACTCTACTTTCAACACTTAGTGCAATGACCTGTTATAACCGCGAAGTGGATTTATTGCAGATCAACAGAGCAATATCGTAGAGCAAACTGCATCTGTCTACAAGCACAAGTTGGTTCTGAGGACGACCACTTTTAATAACAAAAGGTTTAGCCCACTTTTGCACAATGCCCTCGACAATTCTGTCCGAGAGCGGTCATTTGGGAAATGTTTAAGAAAGTTTAAGGTTTTTAGGGGAACAATGTGCCACGGCTGCAGAAAATTGGACTTTTATGAAAGCTTCCACTACTTCGACTGGTGATGTTTACTTGTATATACATAACTATATACATAGTTAGAAACCCAATCCTCAGGAAAAAAAAAAAAGGTAGACATTACCAAATTCTCTCAGATATTACACAGAAAGAATACTTCTAGGGTTAGTAAAAAACAAATATATATATATATATATATATATGAATAAATTTTAATTATTTTTTTTCTCCAGCATGCTATCTAAAGCACAAGGAAAACATGAAAGCTTCCCAAAATTGAGAATCATTGTTTTGCACTCGGGCATACACAAGAAAATGATCAAAATGTTGCCTGTTTGCATTCCTGACTAGTCATCTGTTGTGGCCTTTTATTAATCTTATTTATGATGAAACCATCCCTTCTTTATGGAAAGTGCAGCATCAGAAAGAATAACTGGTAGAACAGTGTAACATAGCCAAATGCTACACAGGTCCAAACCTCCATAAGGACTGCTTGGATAAATGGAAGTATACGAAGGTTTCTCAGTGATGCATAAACTCATGAATTAAGTCCGAAAATATCCCCACGAGGAGGGACCGCCAGAGTTTGTTTTTGTGGCAGCTACAAGCGACAGGAATCAGTTTCATTTCCTCTTTTTCAAAGATGTGCCAGTTAATATGTGCAATGACAAAATGGGTCCATTCATTTTGTACAGTTACCATGCAGCAATTTCTCTTTTGAATGATGTTGTAAACTCAGACGTGTAATACATGTATCTGTGAATGTCCGTACAACCTGAGATTTTTTTTTATTTTATTTTATTTTTTTGTTTAAATGTTGAATAAAAAAAATATCAAATGTGCTGTTTTCTGCAATAATACTATCCCAGAAACTATGGCACATATCTCTATAACAGAATGGAGTAACAATAAAGATGCTAATGAATATAATGTAATAGAAAAGTTTAGTCAGAGAATATTGTTTTGTATATTTTTAGCTGTTATATGGGCCTAATGTAAAAAATATTCTATTTAAAAATGTATTAAATGTCTCTAGATGGTGTTATATGAAAAAGCATGATTGCTATATATGGTATCTGCAAAATAAATAAAGATCTATAGGTTATAAAGTCAGGATCATATTATTTCCAGTCATTTCTTCAATCCCTCAACTCTCAAACAAAACACTGTTTTGTTGTGCGATTCCATTTCTTGAAAGGATGACGCTCTTTTATTATCTGTTTCCATCTAATGGGGTTCAATGTGCCCATCATTAACTGAAAAGGTTGTGCATGACTCATTAAGTACCACACATATTATTCTGCAAATGGGAGTGAAAAATGGAAGCATAACCACAGAAAGATGCTGGCTGTAGAGTTACCTGTTATTATCGGACTAAAGGTTTTTCTGTTTGTTCAATAGTGGCCTTAATATAACTGCACTGAAGTTCTTGTCAATTAACGGCAGATATTTGAAATCGATCCACTGCTGCTACATTCTCTCAGCTGTTACCATTGACTGTAAATGAGAACTGGACAGAGTGACCGCTCCCAAAGAGGAAGTACTCACCTGTCCTGAAAAGCCAAAATCCCAAGGACATTTATTGAGAACTAAACAGCTTTCACTCAGTCACTCTAACAACACAATTTTGCTAATCCTAAATTTATAAATATTTTTTCTTTATTGTAAGTTATTCAATTTATAAACTGGCCAATCAGATGCCCTGATGAAAGCAAGTGGCCTCACTTTGAACGTTCAAGGCGTTTGAGAGATTCTCCCAAGACTACTTTCAGTGAAAGGGGTGTGACCTTCTAACATGCTCACTCCTGATTGGAGAGAGTGGTTGCCATAGACACGCACACTCAAACAGACTAATCACAGCTTACAGAGGACATCTGGTTTCAGCATGGTGACGGACATCCAACAGAAAAATGGTGACTGAATTGACGTCATTTGATAGTGACATCACTATGAGGCCAGATCAGTATTATGTGTTTTCATAAATACTGTATATATTTGTGAACCAGAGTGAGTGCATTTGTGAAATAGACTCTGTGCATTTGTGAAATATGAGACTAATTTGGCTTCATATATCACACTCAATCTGTCTCAATCTCTTACACAGTCAATGGCTGCGGTGCAGGCATTTGCATGATTCTCTACAATCTAAAAAAGGAACAAAAGAAAAGACTGAAGTAGAGAAACCGTGTCCTTCCAAAATTAGAAAATCAGAAAGAAATCAGAAGAAAATGAGAACAAAATGTACTCAAAATCAAAACAATTTGATTGGAGACGGATTTAAACTATTTTCTATGGGTGATGTCAAACTTTCTCAGTCCAGTTCTCTTATACAGTCAATGTTCTGCCCCCATTTATGATATAATATAAAATGGTACTATCTAAGGACAAATCTTTAGCATTAACAGTAAATATATCTTTTTAAATGATCTCCTAATGTGTTAACCTCACTATCTTTACTTGTCAAATGTGTCAAAGAAGTCAAATAAAAAAAACAGGCTTTGATTCCATTTGTGGACTGCTAAAATACATATACTGTATTTCCTCCTCAACCAGTTTTTTTTCTTCTTACCTTCTAAACTGAAATGTGCTTTCCTAAACTCAAAGCTACGTTGTGAATGCTCCAGTTAAACTGGGGCAGATTGAGTTGATTTGGTGCAGAGTGTCTGCCACCACCAGAGCAGGATTTCGACACTTTTCTGCAGCAACCATGGGAAATGGAAAGACTGGGCAGATCAGTAACGGATTAAAGCACATCAGGGGTGTTATGCAGCAAACATCATGAGAGCAGTGACCAGCTCTGGTCATCCTTCTTATCCCAGCTGCCATGCTTTTCATCTGTTTTATTCAGTCTTGTTGTGCAGAACAGATAATTATGTAGCCACTTTTTAGATTTTAAAAGTATCATCTATTGCTCTTTACAAGTATGAGCAAGTAATTATAACGACGATTCAAATATGGTAAAGTTAAATATACTGTACATCTAAAGAAAAATGTCATTAGCAATGCACATACGATCTTTTCAATCCAAATTAAAGGTCAAATTAAAGCAAAATATGATTAAAAATAGATCAGATTTATACATCTCAGCACAGCACTGTCAGTGGAAAGGTTAATTGAAATGACACTGAAATGAATGTGGAGGCATCAGAGGGAGCAACAGCTCAGAAGTCAAATCGCCAGTAAACCATGCAGACATGCACTGGAAATGATAACTTGTTCTCTCTGTCATGGTAGAATACTCACTAAATTCATCATGTCCTGAATACATTTGTCACAAACATTGGAGGTGAAGCCTGATTTTTGTTTGACAATTTCACATCCAGTTTAACACATTCTCACTCCCAACTCGTCACATATTGACGTTTGGTTAAGGACCTTTCTGTGTCACTCTTTTACGTTTTGGGTTTCTCCAACTCGTCATTTTTTTGACGTGCTGGCTGTTCCCATTAAATCACAGGTCCCCAACCTCCAGGCCTCAAACCAGAACCGGTCCAATACAGAGACGTGGAGCGCACTGGCACCCAAACCCAGTAGTGTTACCCTAAATGGTAAATGGTAAATGGCGTATACTTGTATAGCGCTTTCTACCATCCTTCGAGGGCCCAAAGCGCTTCACAGTCACAGACCCATTCACCCATTCACACACACATTCACACACTGGTGGTGGCTCCGCTGCCGAACACTGGCGCCAACCTCCCACCAGAGGCAATGCGGGGCTCAGTATCTTCCCCAAGGACACTTCGACACATGGGCGGGCAAGGCGGAGTCGAACCCGCTCACTTCTGATCAGGAGTCGACCGCCCTACCACTGCACCACGGCCGCCCTAACCTTAATCTAGTTCGTGTCCTGGCCCAATACAGCATCCGGTACTGGTATGGGTCCAGTGCCATGTCTTGTACCGCATCCGGAACCGTGTCCGGTGGCGGGTTAGGGTACCGGTACAGATTCAGATTCAGATTCTGAAAACTTTATTGGTCCCAGAGCGCAATTCATTTGTAGAACTTCCAGTGGAGTTTCACACACACAATAGTATAAATATAGTTTAAAATGAGCACTCCTTAGCTCCATAACAACACACAACAATGTCACATCAGCAATAACCTCAAAAAACACATTTATCTAATTTCAACAATGTAATGGCTGAGGGCACAAAATACCTCAAAAAACAATTGGTTTTTCATGTCAGAGCATAAAATCGACGCCCTGAGGGCATCAAAACAAAGTCAGGAGTCAGAGGATGCTGGGACTGTCCCAGGATGCTCTTGGCTTTCTTCAGCACCTGTTCCTTCCACAAAGAGGGAAGGTCCCTCAGTCTAAGACCAATTATTTTAGAGCATGTCTTGACAATTCCCTGCAGTTACCGGGTTAGAGTACCGGCCGTGTCCTGAGGACTAGTCCACATGCAAAACTGCATCCACTTCCGCGTACTGAGGGTTGTGGACCCTTGACGTCAAAAGCCGACCAGTTGGGGACAACCAAAGAATCAAAAAGTGACGCGGAGGGATCCTTAACCAAACGCCAATATGTGACTTGTTGGGAGTGAGACTGTGATGTCAGCGTCAGGGTTTTGTCTCCAGTCAGTTACAGTTTGGCTTCAGAGATGAAACCTCATAAACTTGTGTCACACTTTTGGACTTGAGTAAACTAAAAGAGGAACACTTTCAGACTGGAAAGTTATTTGAGTTTTTTTTAACATCCTCTTGCTAATCCTATTTATTTCTTTTTCATGTTTGCTTAATCACAAGTTATTCAAGTTGTAAACTGACCAATCAGACGCCTCCGTAAAAGCATGTGGTGCCCGCTGACCCCCAGCTCAAATGTTTGATTGACAGATTCTCCTCCAAGCCGCTTTCAGTGGGAGGGTTGTGGACTCCCAACAAGATCACTTGTGATTGATGACTCTAGTTCCTCTAAAAACCTATTTTCAGACCGAGTCGGTCCAGTCACTGTCGTCAGGCTCCAAATGTTGGTGCCGATATTGGGTAAAATGGCTACTGAATTGGCTTAATTTCGCTGAAGCTGAAGGTATGGCCTTTTCTATGGGTGACGTCACAGCTGGCTTTGTCCAATTCTATTTTCGGGAAATGTAACTCTTCAGTCCATCCATCCATTCTCTAAACCTGCTTAATCACTTCTGGGATGACGGAGATGCTGAAACCCATTCCAGCAAATGTCAAAGAAGAGGTGGGGTACACCCTGGGTCACCACTTCTTTGTGAGGCCACACAGAGACAGACAACCATACACAATCACATTCACATTTAGGGAAAATTTAGAGTCCTCTACTGACCTATGATGCACATTTTTGGGCTGTGGGAGGAAGCCAGAGTCCTTGAAGAAACCCCAGATATGCACAGGGAAAACATGCAAACTCCACACAGACAGACCCCAGCTGGGGTTTCCACTAGAGCCTTCTCACTGAGGAGACACAGCTAACCACTACACCTTTGGACAAAGCTCAAACTGTTCTTAATTGCTTATTTGGGGGCAATGAACAAGATCTGACCAAGAAAATTGTCGACCATTTGACCAACATGTATTAATCTGCATCATCTCAGTGCACCACATTTTCTCACCAGGCATTATAAACTTTTTTGATTCAGATTTGGTACAGATGATTTTCTATCTGGAATAAATTTCTATCTTTTCATCTAATTAGGCCAAATATTCCAATGTCTATATGAAATTTGACAATTGCTAATTCAAAAAACTTTAAAAATCCCATTAAACAAAATGAATACCTCAGTAATTTTAAATTGGTGCCTGAAGGAAGGGGAAAGATAATAATATCTTTATGAATTCCTGAAGACATCAGTGTGATCAGTAAGTTCAGCTAGGAATCTATGATCATAGAGTTCTGTCATTGGGCCTTTCGCCCTGTTATTTACATCATGAACCACACTAACATTGAAGGCATTTGTCTTTGTAGGAGTCGCTGAGGGGTGTGCTGAGAGAAATGGGTGGGATTAGATGAATGTTTAAGAGACAGTTGGATGTTAACATGGGTTTGAATACTCAACATGGTGTTGAATGTCAAGCACTAGTCCCCTGCAGGCGTTTTATGTTTGCAGACAGATGTTCTTTAGGGACCCCCCTTCTGAACAGCAAAACAGACACATCCTTCCTTTTTTTTTCTTTTAATCTTGCAATATATCATTGAGACAGTGTATTCACAACTTTGACTGAACTCGTACAGTTGTTTCTTGACAATTAAAAATCTTGAAAACAAACTCACAAGTTAGCATTTCCATTGCATTGATTTGAAATTTACATTTTAACATTTAGATATTTTTGCTAGTGAGCATGTTCATTGGCTTGTTGTTAAGTCAGGATAATGAAAAAAGATTTGGGAATTTTTTTATTGTTGTTTATTTTTCTAATGACGTATATATAGCTTCTGATAGTAGCCCGCCATTTATATCTTAAAGGAACCCAATGGCTCTTAGAGACCGGTGTCTAACGGTTTATTAATTCAGACAGGAACCAAGCACAGAAAAAAGTCTACAAAGCTAAACCAGAGTCAGACAGGCAGTGGTGAGTCACCAGCATGGGATCATCCAAGAAGAGACTAGAGATGTCAGAATCCAAATGAGTGTCAGGGCAGGCATCATGCAACCAAAGAAAAAGCAGGGTCAGAAACAGAAGATCAGGTCCAGAGCAAAATGCTTGGTAATGCAGGCAGGATGGCACAAACAATACTTCGCACAGACCGAGGCTCTGTATACTGCTACAGAAACAAGAGGGTGACTGTTAGATTTGAATCAGGTAAGTGACATCCAGGGACTGTGGACTGGGGCTGCTGGGAGGTGTTTTGACTCTGAAGATGGCTCCTGCCAGTGATCAGAGGGTGAGACAGAGCTCTGACTCCTGACAGTTGGAGACTGGAGTCAGCTATAGACAAGACCCTATTGGAAGATATACGGTAGATAATAAACCAACGTCTATGCAAGATATGCTCAATTTTTAGTTATAGCTTAACGTTGTCTTTATGGTTTCCATTAAGTAGGACCTATCCATCAAAAACTCGCTCAATTCCTTTTGGGGTCAGAAGGATGGCAGAGCCTATCCCAGCTACTAATGACTGAATAGTGGCCCTTCTTGTGGCATACCTTGGATGGTTGGCCAGTTGAATTTTTAAAGGAATTCATGCTCACCATGCTTATTACATTTCTTTTGTTTTTCCTAACACCGGACACGACGTCACTGATTTCACAAACTAAAAACCAAATCAAATCAATACAAACATTTCATGACATCAATTTGTGACTCCACTGTGTTCTGATGTAAAAAAAAATGTGGGTGGTTTATTAAAAATTTACATTTAAACAATTTATGTCTGCAAAAATTGTTTGACCGCAATTAATTGTGGTCTATGCTCGCTAATGAGGTGAGCATCAATGCGCACTAGAAAATGGTGAACGCACTATATAGTGAGTAGGGAAGAAATCTGGACATTGCCTTAGTCTACTAAGAGAAAAAACACACAAAAAAAATAATGAATAAATGATAATGCGAGAGAAAAAAATTAAACTGAAATTCAGTTCAAAAAATAAATATCCAAAATAATTTCATTCATCATTGAGAATATCTTTATTATCTACATTGCTGTGCTGCTAAAGATGGAAAACTGGCTAATTTATAATGGATATGTGATCATTAGAAAATCCTGGTCGACATGGTATTTCATTTCTGAATTATTTTGGATATTAGTAAATGACTACTGTTGTTAAACCCAAAACCACATAACTTCAGCCCCCAAAAAGTCCTTGTGCAATAGTGAATTGCCAATGTTTAAGTCCATACAGTAACAATTAGTGTTCTGTTGGTTACTGAAGGGGTGGTATTAGGGAGAAGTAACAGGACTATGATGTACAAGTACCCCAAAAAACAAATTTCCCCTTTTAACATGTTTTTTTCCCCCTTATTACACCAAAAGTGCCATAGAGCATTAAGTCAACATACTTTGATGACAATTGATTATCTCTTTAAGGGTTTTGCAAAACTTGCCTAAATGTGTACATATTTTCAGTATCTAGGATTGTTTCAAAATATCAAAATGTTAAATCATATTTAGCTTTTTTGCCTTTTTGTAATCCATGTCTCTCTTTTTACATTGAGGTAGAGTTAGGCTGACACACAAGAACCTCCAAACAGTAACTAGGCCATGCTTCACAGAAAAATGCAGCAAATAAATTAGAGATTAAGCGTGCCACGTCCAGCTCTCTAACCCTTCTTTCTGTCTTTTTTCTCATGGTAAATTGTTTATTCTTTTTGAACAAAGAATTGGAAAGCTGTGAGTTAGGCTAGAGTGCTGGAGCTGGACTTGACTGTTAATGCTGCTCAATGAATTAGGAGTCGGTTCTGCTGGTTTACCATTTGAATGACTGAGAAGCTTGGGAAGGTGGTGAGCCGCAGATACAAAGAGAGGTTTCACGGCCTAAATTCACTTTGGTTTGCATCTTCTTGTCTAAATATTTGCTTCTCGGAAAACAGCATGCAGTGTGTCAGAGGGAAAACATTTACAGGTGTTCACTGTCCAACAAAGTATATGTCATGCTTGTTTTTAGCATACAAAACTTCCTTATTGTGATTTTATTGAAATAAAAGTTGTTAAAAGTGTAATTCTTTCAATGTATTTTTTTTTTTTTACTGGAGAAAGGCCAGAAGTGTAATTAGTTTTTAATATATAGAATTATGTACCCTCCCCACCCACTCACTCACCTATCCGCCAACGCACACACACACACACAACAGGTTGAGTAACACCCTGGCTTGTGTTTTTAGAGACAAAGATAAGTCATCTGTGAGAAAACATAATTTTTTTCCTTTATTTACCAATAATTTAAGGTTATTCTCAATTTATACGACTTTCATCTGACAGCAGATCTCATATTTTCAGATTTTCCATGATAACGCTTCATCTAAAAGGTAAGTAAATGTCACACAAAGGTAGATATATCCTCCTCTTCACTCCTTTTGGGTGTGACCTCTGACTTTATCGGAGCCACATGAATGTTTGTTGATGGGGCTTGGTTTTTATTGTCTGGGTTTCTGCTACCGTCAAGAAATATGTGTGGTAATATCAGCAAAGTTTTAGTACAGTCATGCTGCGTACAGTGTAGCTACAGTTCACTGTAGTGGGTCAACCACTGGAAGCATATCCAGTGAGTCCGCTGGCTGATTTTAAAGACCAGCTATAATGAAAATGGTGTTTTTGGTATTTAACAAGTTCTTGTGGCATTTTTTTAATTTTTCTGAAAAATGCATTTCTGAGTATTTCTTTGGTCAAATCCTTTTGAATCTGAAGCAAATGAAAAAGAAGCTTGTAGCTGTGATGTGGATGCTACAATCGGTGGGTCACATGCTTCCTGATCTGCTCCATTCCAATGCATCCACTTGCAATCAATTAGATTCATGTCCGTCTTCATTTTCTTAGCCTGAGCTGATATCTGGCTTAAAACGAACTGCTGCTGCTCTGCAGAAACTGTGTCCAAGAAAATGTCTGGTTTTTTTTTCTTTACGAAGTGAGACTTTCTCTCACATGATTGTCTGTGAGAGCATAAGTAAGGGTCTTTCCAAACCAGACTGTGAGAAACTCAAGCAAAAATATCCCATGAAATCATTACAAGCCACAAAATAAAAACTAAATGTGCTAAACTTCTTTTAGAAGACTTGGAATGAACTTTCTGAACAATATAATGGTTCCTACTTATACAAAAGGAATGATCCTGTTATAAACACTGTTCTAAATGTTCATGTGCCTTCCAACACAAACTTTTATCACAAAGCAAATCATTGGTTTGCACATTTTCCATTAAAAAAAGGCTACATCCACCCAGATATGTCTTGTGTGGCTCAAATATGACTCTGGGTTCACACACATCGTTTTTTGCGATGGTCGACACACACTTCTGCTCAGCTGTAGTTATTTAGAGCTTCCACAATTAATTTGACATCGTCCATCTGACTTGTCGCCAACTGCTTAGTCAGCCCACTACGTTGATCTGTGCGTGTATGTGAGTGTCAAAGTGTCTGTGTGAATTATTGTTTTTGGTGCATTGTTTGTGTGTTTATTTTCATCTCTACTGTCTGTTTAGATACAAAAATATGATCCCATTTGTCGGTATTTTATTGTGAAAAATTGATTATATTTTGAAAATAGTCTGGATTTTCTTATGTATTTTGGCGTAACTTCCTGCCAGGATTGACGTAGATCGCTTGCGCAAAAAAATAGACCAGATGCCGAAACGATCGCTTGATGCTGCGAGCCAGCCGCGGAGGACCGCATTGCTTCACGTCTGTTGTAAATGACACCATAGGTTAATAAGGGCGCCAAATGGATGCAGCCTCCATTCCGCGGTACTTCACAGCACTTCCAGGTGCAGTGTGAACGTAGCATGAGGCTCTGAGCTGTAATCATCTGTTTTTTTCTTCTGGTTCTACCACACAAATATGGTATTGATGAAAGAAATAATCCTTACCCAAAAAAAGAATGTAGGAAATGTTGCTTCACATAAGACAAATCACCTAAAAGTATTATGTGATAAATATTATGCATATTAATGAATGTATATTAATATTAATTTATTATGTGTAATGTTTTAAGGTATTTAGCGATTTATTTACTCGTGTTTTGGGAAGTATTAGAATATTGTGCTGTATATCGTATTGTAAACTGTGTCATATTATACCTGTTTCTTCTCTAACGTACCGGGACCTGAGTTCCAATCTTGTGCCAGTGACTTTCATTTGTTTACTGGTTTGACAATATAAAACCTTGAATCCTTTAATAAAATAAATCTAGCAAATAGGGTCCATCGTGTAAGATACAGCTGATTTTCCATTTGTTGCAGAAAGAATGTTGTGACTCTTGTTGTATAGATAAAATGAAACTATTTCAATAAACTGAAAGTTTAGAGTTTTGATCAATAAACTAATTACAAAACTTCTTTCACTAGGTCCAGCTGCATATTTCTGCTATATTTTCATTTTAAACTGCTAAAAGACAATATACTAAGTAATTTATAAATAAAAACTTGAAGAAATAAGTGTTCTAAAACCTGTAGGTATTGGTAATGAACCTGGCTTTATTGCTGTGGTTCCAAAGTTTATGTGAAACCATTTGTTCCTTTCTGAAGAAGGACAGATTTTAAAAGTGTTAAACCATAAATCACACACACAAAAAAAATAAAAAATCAAAGAAAAAAAAGGGAAACAGCATGAAAACATGGAGGATCTAAATAGTATGGGAATGTTTGTAACTCTTAATGGAGCAATTAATCACACAGGCCACCCCATGTGTCAGATACAAAACATTCTTTCTGTTTCCACATGCTGTAAAAATGCCCCTCTCCTGCTAACCTCGCTTTCTTTTTTGCAGCAGGAATATCTCCAGGCTGCCTTGCAAGACAATGACACACAATTACCCCAAGCAAAAAGCTTGGTGGCATTGACAAATGCAGTTTTACTGAGCAGGAGAAACTATGTTCTCTCATTGAAGCTAAATACCTCCTATTCATCTCATGCAAGACAAGAGACAGAAAAGAGCAAACGGGGGGGAAAAAAAGAAGTCTGGGGAGGGAAATTGAACGGTAGAGACAGCCATTGAGACGGGGAAGTGAGCCGTTGGGTATGGAGACACTGCGAGACGTTCCGTGACAACTGAGCAGAAGGATTGTGAACCAATTTTTTTCCTATGGTCCTATTAGGATTGTCATGTGTCACAATTGAAAAATTGCATACTGAGAGGGTGCAGCTGGGTAATGATCTGAAACTTATTTACCATGCTGGGTGTGTTGTAAGGGCCATTTTGAGTAATTCAACTTAATTGGAGTTGATGGAATTGCGATACAGCAAGTGTTATTTTAATATTTCCGGCCACTTTACTATATGATGAAAACTATTGGTTTCCATCAGATCTTAGTATTATTAGTTAAGTACAATTTGAGCTCCAAGCAACATTTTCTATTAGTTTTTAAAAACAAATTTTATAAAAGGAAACAGAAACAGTAATAAGCACTGTCTTATTGTCTAAATTTGTTCCTTGGCAAATTCATTTTTCGAATTTGTCATTTTTTACACCAAGTTCTGATTTTTTATTTAATGTTTTTCAACAACTATAATCCCAATTGTTCCCCTACTCCTCCAAGTGAAGGGACATTTGAAGGAAAAGGGGTGTCCGAAATACTTTTTCTAAGGGTAGAGCGAAGGGACTATAAGTTCTGTATCCCTCTGCTAGTAGTATAACATAGCTAACGTAGCTGACTGCCGACCATTGATGATGTCATCAAGTGGGAGTAACGTCTGAATTTGAAGACACTATTTTTCCATAAGTCTCCATTTGGCGGGCTAAATGTAAGGGAAGGGAGAAGCCGTAGGGGTAGAGGAAGAATTTAGATTTGGCATAAATCCCTAATCAAGGCTAAGTCCAAATTCTTCCCTTCCCTCTGCAGCTTCTCTCTACCCTGCAATTGTAGGGGCATTTAAAGCGGTACTGGTGTCTGAACTTGTTTTTTTAAGGCACGGATGTTTAATATCATGTTAGTAATGACTTTTTGTTTTCGCATTACTTCTTAAAGTTATCTAGTTTCCGAGTGCTAGCAGCTACGCGCTAACATAGATGACCGGCTCCTGCTGATGATGTCATCGAGTGGTAGTAACGTCAGACTTTGAAGACAATATTTTCCATATCTCTTTATCTGGAGGGACTAAGTGTTATGATAGGGAGACGTCAGAAGGGTAGAGAAGGAAATGGGAATCGGCCCAAAATTTGGAAAATTTTCACAACCGAAATAGACACTGTCAGACACTGGCTGCGTTTGCATGTGCAAAATGTCCTTGATCAGATCAAAGATCAGATTAGAATTGAACTGTACACATGGACCCTGAAAAACTTTATCAGATTGTAACAAACGTTTCCATGCGCCACACGGTTGATCAGAATAAATAATTTTGAGATGCACAGAGCTGTCTAAAATACCGGAAATAGTCGTAGAAGAAGGAATAGTGAGTTCCATTGAAAACAAACAAAGATCATGTATAGAGCGAGATGACACTCTGATCGTGCTTTCATTATTATTAATAATATTTTTAAGAGCCTGTTAGATCATAGTTTTCTAAATCCATGCGGGCAATGTGGGGATAACATCAGTCTTTATTCTGTTTGGATGTGATTGGAAATATGAATTTTTCGGACTGCGGTCCGAAACGCTCACACATGAAAGCTTTTCTACTCAGAGAAAAGAGCTCGCTCGCGGAGAGCAGCTGATAGGTTCTGTTGGTGCTCCAAAGACTGCCATACCCTCTATGCATGACGTAAAATCCAGCGCCGTAATGGCACACGACCAGAATGTGTGTTTAAATGCAACTTGATCGAATCAACCATCGGTAGAACCCACTTGTCTTGATCGGAAAGAAATTTGCATCCGAAAGTGTCTGATTGGGCCAGAGTATTCCGAATGTTTACACATTTCTGCATTTCTGTTCTGATAAGGTGTTTATTCCGATTACTTGGGGCCATGTAAACGTAGCTACTGTCTCTCTGTTCTATTTAGTTTTTTCCTCATTCATGTGTTCTTTTTCCTGTGCAGGTTGACTGTGGCTTCTCCTGGAGGGCTCCGCCCTCTCTCTGTTGGCTCTCCATAGATTGGCACACAGCTGACACAAAGAGCTTTTTACCTAAATCTTTGTCGAAATGACACGTTTCATCCTCCTAGGTAGACTCTTGGTTTTAGGTGTCACTAACATGACCCTTGACTTGCTCAAATCCTTGCTAATTAAATTCAATTAAAAAAATTAATCACTTTTTGTCATCTCTGGCGTACCCCAAGGTTCGATCTTGGGGCCGACGCTCTTTTATTTACTACTCTCTCCCCCTTGGTTATATATTTTGCATATTACAACATTTATTTTCACTGTTTCGCAGATGACATCCACCTATCTCACTAACAGCCTTCTTGAAATGAAATCTTGGTTCATATACAATTTTCTCAAATGAAATAATGTAAACCAATAAAACTGCTTTTTGGCACCAAAACATCCACTCTAACCAAGTTTATCAAAATAAGTTAATAGTTCCTCCATGCCTCCTTCCCCTCATGTAATGAGTCTGGGTGTCATTCTTGACAGCACACTTTCCTTCTCTTCATGTATTAATAGCATCACTCGGTCTGCCTACTTCCACCTCTGTAACATTAATTGTCTAAGACCCTCCTTCACCCCCACAGGTCTGATGCCATTCTGGTTCACAATCTCATCACTGCCCTGACTAACTAATACAACTCCCCTCTGCTTTGTCTCCTCTACAAACTTCTACTTGTTTCAAACTCAGCTGCACACATCATAACAGGAACTCCATCCACCCTTCTCTCTGCATCTGCTCTCCAGAAACTACACTGGCTCCCAATCACATATCACCTTTGGTACAAGATATTACTTTTTACCCACAAGGTCAATCTCTAAGTCAACCCCTCATTCCTCTCAGAAGTCTATGTCATTGTACCAGTCAAAATGTGTTCTTTTTTGTATTTCAAAAAACTGTTTCAGCTTCTTTATCAAAAGTTTTCAGCAATTTATTCTACAGTTTTTCCTCAAGGAAAATAAAAATTCTCTAGCAATTTCAATATCAAGCGTATTGCTTCGGCATTTTCAGCAAACGGCATCAGCAGTTTAGGCAAACAGCTTTAGCATTGTCAGCTGGTTACTGACACACTTCCAATATCATTGGTAATGCACATTTTTCTGGTTAAATTAGTGTGTTTCCTACCAGAGGGGCTTTTATAATAGATGAAGTTTAATATACTTAAAAAAAAAACATAAAGCTTTGAATTCCCTGGATAAGACATTTGCTGATTTACAGAAACATTTGATTTTTTTTTTAAGAGAAAGCAATCTGGCAGGTGAGCAAATGCTAAACCTTTTTCAACCAATTTATGCCTATATGTTTCACCCAGTCATCCATGCTGCACAGAATGGGGGGCCCACCTCATAGGCTCTGTCCAAAAAAATAAATAAATAAAACCCTAAACAACATAAAATGACCTGCTGTGAAAGGGTTCCTGAATGAAAGAAAGTCATTTCTTAACATAGACGTTTAGTTATGATTAGAGTCACACATTCTGTCTATTCCCGACTTGGATATTTTTTCCTTCATCAAATTGCAAGTCACAGTTTGAGCTGAAAATAACTATATGACCATCTTGTGGCTGGTCAAACAAGTGCACTGACTCAGCACAAAAGCTAACAGGCACCTCACATCCTGCTTTTACAAAACTGCTCTCCCCCATTTTTGCCTTCTCTATGAACCACTAAAAAACTCAACATTTTTGTGGTTTGGCTGATTGCAAATCAAAATAATGAAGATTCAAGCTTAGAGGTGACAGGAAGTTGAATGTCAAAGTAAACCGAATGACGTGATTTTTGGGAGCAACCAATTTCACAGTGTACCCATGAGAGGACTGTCTGTCTGTTGGTGCAGTCTGTCAGCTGTGAGGGTTATCCAAGTAAAGGCGTAACAGTTCACAAGCTTTGCTTCTGTTTCTATGTTCGCATTGCCCTTCACCAAACAGAGAGCTTTTCTCCTGTCCTCCTTTGACTCCTCCAGGATCTTTCTGAGGGTCACTGCAGTTTTGATTACAGTAGATTTGTGCAGCTGATGAATATTGCAAACACAGAAGGAGTGTGGTCAGGTCACAGACTGATGTTGGTGGAAAAGGTCTGGCTCTCAGTCTCAAGGTGTTCTATAGGTTTCAGGTCAGGACTCTGCGCAGGCCAATCCAATTCCTCCATATCCAGACTGGGTCATCCATGTCTTTATAGACCTTGGTTATTGCTCTGGTGCACAGTCATGTTGGAAGAGGAAGAGGCCGCTCCAAGCTGTTCCCACAAGAGCATGGAATTGTCCAAAATGTTTTGGCTTCCTGAACCATTCAAAGTTCCTTTCAGCGGAACTAAGGGGGCAAGTCAACCACCTGAAAAACAATCCCACACCATCATTCCTCCTCCACAAAGTTTCACACTCAAAACAATGCAGTCTGACATGTACTGTGCTCCTGTAACCTCCAAACCCAGACTCATCCATCAGATTTCCAAATGGAAAAGTGTGATTCATCACTCCAGAGGAGGCGTCTCCACTACTCTAGTGTCCAGTGGAGGTGTGCTTTACAACACTGCATCCAACGCTTTGCATAGCACTTGGTGATATGTGGCTTGGATGCAGCTGCTCGGCCATGGAAACCCATTCCATGAAGCTCTCTGCATACTGCACTTGGGCTAATCTGAAGGTCACAGGAAGTTTGGAGCTCTACAGCAATTGACTGAAGGAAGTCAGTGACCTCTTTGTACTATGTGCTTCAGCATCCGCTGACCTCTCTCCATCAGTGTACGTGGTTTACCACTGGGTAGCTGAGTTGCTGTTGTTCCCAAACTCTTCCATTTTGTTCTGATAGAGCTGGCAGTAGGCTGTAGAATATTAAGGAGAGAAGACATCTCAGGACTGGATTTGATTGATTTTATACACCTGTGACCATGCCAAGTGATTGGGACACCTGATTCTGATCATTTGGATGAGTGGGCTAATACTTTTGATAATATATGTCTAACCCCTAACTACTAAAAAACTATGTGTGGAATGTTGTATTTTTTGCTTTCATTCAGCATCCTCTCTTTTCAGGTTTTACTTTTTGTCTTTCATTGCCTTATTACAGTAATCATCTCTCTGCTTGCTGAGGTGCAAATGTTGTTTCCCATTTTTATTTCCTTTTCTTAACCATCCTATAATTTTCATTTGTTTCAGACTTCTAATAATATTATTGTTGTCAGGTTTAAGTTTGAACTGTGCATTAGCATTAGCATGCTAATTTTGCAACATCAAAACTTCTTCAAAGTTGAAAAACAGTCTTTACGGTAGTATGCTTAAACCTGACCCCGCCCATAAGCAGTGCAGCGGACATAAATGAACAAATACGAGTTAGCAGGATGCTAGACCCATTGTGTTTTTATGACGTTCACATTCCTGGTCCCTCTATGCTTGAATCCTCACTATGAACAATTTATTGGGCTTTTAAACAAAGTGGTATTTGTGCCTTAGTAATACACAAATAGCCTACCATTTTCTGTATGTTGTAAAAGAAGATATACATACAAATGATACACATACGTAATTGGTATTTATTTATTTTGGTAGGCTATTATTTTTGTTGTTGTTTTTGTTATTAAGGTAATCTCAATTTTGAAAATATTTGTTTCAATCAGCTTATATACAGTGCAGGAGGACATGAGGGTGGTTGGTATGGTTGGTGTGAGCAAGGAGGATACTGTGGATTGGATTTAGAGGCGGATGATTCGCTGTGGTGACGCCCTTAAGGGAGCGTCCAAAAGGCAAAACCGAAGTTGATATTGAAATCCCCTCTCAAAACAATAAAAGACTTTTGGACAATGTGAAAATCTCCTCCACAACAGTCATCACAGACTGCTTCAATGTTCTGCATTCCTGTAGGGGCTCTGTGTGAGCTGAGGCAGAACACAATAGGAGCTGAGGCGGTATTTAAAAAGAGAGCTTTGGTAGTATCCACTCTATAACATTTATAGCTCTTCATAGTGCAGCAAGCACCGAGGGGCTTGGGAAAATTAATTCATGGCCCCTTTCATAAAGTTATTAAATGCCCAAAGTGTTGCTAGAAGACAGGCGTACAGCTCAGCCTAGTTGGGAACTGATGAACCATGATGCTTTAATGATAAACTGGTTTGGATTACTGTACTGTGTTAATCTTTTTCCCTCTTCATCTGTTGTTGCTCTACATGCAGAGGGAAAAAAGCTCAACTCAGCAGTGAAGCTGTCCGCTGTGGTTCTAAATATACTCCATGATACTCCACCATTCAGCCTGGTAAACCCTATCAGCTACCTAGACTTTAAAGTCCCCCTCCGATGAAAATCAGGTTTTTAACATGGATATCTGGCATTTTTCTTATGAAAGAGAACAAATGTAAGAAGTAATCATTTTGGTTTTTCATTTTCGAGTATTTCTCCTTTTAGATCGCTGTCAATCAAACTGTCACAGACAGAATGTTTGAATTAATGATCTTCTTTACGTCACAACAGCTCTGCTGCACATGCGCTAAAACCCTCATCCGCCCCGGCTAGCGTGTCTAGTTCAGGTGCTGGAGAAGAGAAGATGGTATCTTGCCGTTGACTGAAGTCAAATGAGCCGCCATTCGCATCTCCGCAAATGTGAACGACGGCTCATTTAACTGCAGCTGTAAAGGATTGTAAATCAATGAACGAGCATTTTGATGCTATCTTTCATTATTTTCCTAATAAATCTGCTTTGAGAAACTAATTTGGTCACAGCAACGTCAATAAATATTGGATAATTGTAGAAGGAATCAGGATTTTGGAGGAAGTTCGATCCCCAAAGATCTTCACGTCCTCGTCCGAGCTGACATCCGGCTCAAAACCATACGGCCGGACATTACTGATATTGCTTGACATTTTTATGTAGCAGCGTGAAGATCTACGCTAGCGAGACACAGAGCTATCATTATTGGGGGGATCAGGGGCGGGGCTGCTCAGCTTAGCTCCAAAAGCCACGCCCCCTTAGAGGTGATTTGGACACAAAGGCTTTGCAAAAACATAAAAAAAATGTTTTTTAAGATATTTAGGTTATGGGATTTTGGTTAAAAACTTCAAAATCATAATTAAAATACTACTAGGAACGGTTCTTTTTTTTCTTTTTTTTAATAAATAAAAACTGTCATGGGAGGACTTTAAGTATTTCCTAAAAATATAAATTTTTGGTTTAGATTACTTTTTTAAAGCTAATTTAGATGAAAAAATGAAGCTTGATTTTGTACAAAAGTGCCCAAGGAATTCACCAAAAAATACAAGTCAGCAGGGAAAACCTTGGTTCCAGACTCCTGTCTGTCAGGTTCTACCTCTCCCAGCATAGCTCACTTTTGTGGGTAGGTGTAAAAGATTACTTTTTTTTATTAAAAAAGGCTTCAGTTAGGGTTGGTTGGCTCAGGTGACCTCAAGTTAAGCAATGTTAGATCATACTGTCATCCGTGTTGGGGACGTTGGCTAATTGGACGACACATTAGGGCAGAAAAACTAGCATTCTGCAGGTGGTAGAGATATGGGTTGCTTTTCATTACACTTGAGAGCAAAAAATACAGGAGAAAAACAACAATCTTCTAGTTTATTTTATGTAATAAAATGTAGAAAAATGACAACTCCAGAAGACTGCTGGGCTTCCTCATCCATGTCATTAGGCTTGTTCAGTTGAGACAACACAAGCTGCCACCATCATCACTGACACTCATGTGTTTCCCAAGGGACATCATAAAGTGATTTGGCTCTTAGTTTTCATCCAGTCAGGGTTCAAAGCACAATCAAGACAAGCATCCTTTACACAGACAGTCCATCAACTTGGATCTTAAATTCCTTAACATCTAATCAAATGTAGATATCGATATACCTTTTTTATGATAATTTTTCATTTAGTTACCAAAAAAATCTATTAAATGTTGGGTGTATCTCTGTAAATTGAAATGTTTGTGGGAGGAGGTCGTCAGGGCTTGTTTCTGATTGTACTGCATGCATCAGTCGCCTGCTTTCCGTTCTACCCCATACCTTTGATCCCAAAAGGTAAAACACGAATGATAATTGTTACTGCTTTCATTATCACAAGTAACCATCAAAATTGTCTATTACATTTTCCAATTTAAAATCTGATTTTTTTAAGTAATCTGCCAATGCCTGAAGCACAGCAAGTCACTGAGTTGGAATAGGAGCTTTAATGATTTCATGCAGCTTTTTTCTCTCTGGGCCTCTTTCTCACAGGTTCTGCAACCTTTGCTTTAACTCTTGCACCAGGGAATGTTGCCATTTTCTGTATGCATTGTGGCATACACAGATTATTTTACTTAAAAGTTTTGCTCATAAGAACTATGGAAGTCATGAGGTTTTCTGATTACATGTATGAATTGTATTTTGTTGTAAATGTTCGAAACATTAGAAAAAAATATAACAGATGCATTCATCCGTTAATCTTCTTCCTCTCATCCAGGACTGGGTTGCGGGGAAGCAGTCTAAGCAAAGTTGCCCAGATTTCCCTCTCCCTGGTTACTTCCTCCACCTCCACTCAGGGAATCCGAGGCGTTCGCGGGCAAACTGAGAGACTCTCCAGCATGTCCTGATTTTATAGTTTCTTTGTTTTTTATTGTTTATATTTGCAATCTATAATATGCATTGTGATTTGACTTTGTGAAACTTTGAAATTTAAAAGTATATGTAGTTTGGAATATAGAATTTTATTGTTCCATATGTGCAGTGCACCACCAAACAAGTTATGGAAAAAGTTACATTTTGTACATTATTTTATGTGTTTACATTTACAAATGAAAAAAAAATATATAGTAATTATTTATGATAATATTCACAAATAATTGTTTTATTATTATTACTATTTTATTATTATTATTTAATTTATTATTACTAGTATCTTGATTGCAGCAGCAAAGGAAAGCGATAGTTAAATAAAGCATCAGTTCAGAAAAAAGTTCACCTCTTACTGCTTGTTTTTGAAGGACAATTTAGTGACCAGAATCTTTTTTTTTAAGGTCATTAAAAGTGATTTATCTGATATATTTTTTAAATCAATTGAAAGCCCCTAAATAACAAATAAATGCTAAAAATGTATAGTTTTGTGTGTGATTTCATTTTGTGAATATTCGCTGTTAATAAGTGGTCAGCAAATACTCTAACTAAAAAATACAAAATTAATCGCAATTAATTCTTGTCCCAGGTTTGCAATCAATTAGTTGTTTATATTTAAGCGAATCCCGGCCCTAGTATATATACATATAGATCCGTTGTGATGGATGTGGCAGTACCAAGTGAGAGTAACATCAAGAAGAAGGAGCATGAGAAACTGGAGAAATACCAGAGACTCAGAGAGGAACTGGAGAAAGCTTGGAAGGTGAAAGTGGTGCCTGTGGTAATTGGAGCACTCTGTAACCTCCAAACTGGAGAAGTGGCTACAGCAGATCCCTGGAAAGACCTCAGACATCTCAGTTATTCGCAAATAAAGAAACGTGAGCGAGAGGAACTATATATATATTTTTTTTTCCTTAAACATTTGCATTTTTTCAGTTATTCCACCTTACATGTTTTTGAGTTTTTTTCACATGATTAATGTCTCGTGTGTAACACCTCTAGAAAGGTCAAATTATGTCACTTATTAGCCTGCACAAAGAAGAACTTGACTTACTCATTCAAGCTCAGCCAGCTCTAACGATTCAGCAATGTAGGTCAGTTATTGCATGCATACATTTGGATGATGTGTTATGATGCATTTCTATGATATCAACCTTGACTGATTTTTCTTTATGTGCAAATGTGCAACAGTATGACTGTACGGTTTTCATAGATATTTATAGTGGAGATTTCAAATGTCCCCTTCATCCGTTCCTCACTCATCCATCCATTCTTAATGAGATGCTCTAACCTGCCTGTTTAACACACATTAACATCATAGCTCCTCTCAGTTGGAAGCCTGGCTTTGGAGGCTCTCGGATTTTAGTCTCTTGGTAAAACCCGATTAAAACTGAAATATATCATAACTGCAACTAGAAATCAAATATTTATTCAGATTTTATTTGATTGTTTCCTCAAAATATAACAGTTGTAGAGAAGAGACAGCAGTGAATGCACAACAGATATTTAGGGTGTATTCAGACACATTTGGTTTGCATAAAGTAAACCAGAGTATGTTTCCCCCCGATAAACCGGAATAAATTTTCCGTCGGAATACAGTATTCCCCCCCTTATTGGCGGGGGTTAGGAACCAGACCGGTTTCAGAACCAAACCTAAACAATACAATTTCAGTTTTTGCACTAGTGTTGCAGCAAAGTCACACGATTAGATAAAACAGTTTGTTCATACTAAGTAATACAACATGTCAGTTACAGACAGGAATATAGAAGCACACATTTTAGAAAATGCATTGCACTTTGGAGGAAAGCATAATCTACACCACCACCGTGCAAGCAGTGAAGTAAAACATCTTCTAGTGTTTGTTTATCAATTAATATGAAGATCCATTTACTAAGGGGAAAATTAAATGAAGTGCTGCTTGACAGTGGGTTCATTAATCTGTAATGACAAACCACGGGTGACTGGTTATGAGGACTATGGGTCCCTGCTGTTAAGTGGTTCTGGTTGGAGGGTATAATGAAGTTTGTTTTACATTAACTCGTTATTATTCTTTCCCAGAGGTCCCAAAAAATATGTTTACATCAAGGGAGATTTAAATCAAATTAATTCTTAATAATGAAAAGAGGGTCTGCTTATTACATTTTTCTTTGGCTTTCATTTACGGCCTCATTGTCACTTTTTATCTATCAAGTCAGTGATTTCTGTGGTGCCTTTGCAGTCTTTACTGTTCTTAAAGAAAACAAAATAAAAGTTGCACGTCTTTTTATGATTTCTGGATTAATTTAAAGTGACAGATTTACAAACCTAGGATTTGAAATCAACAATTTTCACCTTAGCAATGTAGATTTAGAAATCAGCCAACAAAACTCTGGTCTGTCCAGATTCTAATGGCAAATTCAAGAGCTTGTGGTAGATTAAAAAACATTCACATTATGACAATGCAATGAACATCAATAGCATCAATATTACAATAATAATTTATCTTTTACATGGTGTGGATGAGGATAACAGAAACTAACTGAGAAACAAGCTATTCAGGCACATTGTTGATTTCCAGGAACCCGTGATGTCTGTTTTTCTGAGAGTTTGCAGGTTTTTTTGTGTTTTTTATCATCGTAAACCAAAAAAAAGTTCTTGCACACAGTTTAACTTCTGGCACCTTTTTAAAAAGACAGATTGGCACCAACACCGGATAACAGCCAAATGGTAGGCCGAATCCAAACTCTTCCCCTACCCCTACAGCTTCTCCCTACCCTTACATTTAGCCCCCCAAACAGAGACTTAAGGAAAACTAGGTCTTGGAATTCTGACATTACTCACTCAATGACGTCATCAATCGTCGCCAATCATCTATGTTAGCGCGGAGCTGCTTGCGCTCTGAAATACATAACAATATTGGTTTAATCATTTTAAAAAGGTTAAGCAAAAGCATCAAGATTACATTAAAATATAAACTTCTGTGCGTCAGAGTACATCCACAAATTCCACATGAAAAAAAGCGTTTCTACTCCGTAGCAAAGCACGACATGGGTCACCCTACCTGCTAAGGGATACAGAACTCATAGTCCCTTTGCTCTACCCTTAAAAAAACATTTCAGACACCCTTTCCCTTCAAATTTCCCTTCAAATGGAGAGCGAAGCGATGGGAGAGGAATAATTTGGATTTGACTGCAGTCATCCCTAAATATGTATCACTTTTTAAGAAAAAAGAAAATGCGTAACCATAGACAGACCTGTCACAAAATGTTCACTACAGAGTCTATTTGGATCTGTATTTTGCCACCCATCCATTGTTTTCTGCATTCATCCGGTGGAAATTGATCAAATGGGATGGTGGAATTTGGAGTTTTTCTGTTATGAAAACCAACAGTAATGCATGTCTGTACCATGATGAGATCTGATGACTATTTCTCATTTTCTCTTACATTAAAGTCACAGATTTTACCCATCTGATGTATCAAAACAATGTGTGCTTGACTCCCAAAATGGCAGACAATGGTGCTATATTTTGTAGTATGGCCAATGGAAGCAAAACCAAAGATGATGCCTAGAATTAGAAACCCTCCTAAACAGTAAAAATCATGGTAGATATGTGAATTCATAGTAAATATTTTGTAAAAATTTAAAGTAGGCCAGCTTAAATCTTCAACCACAGTAATATTGTTTTCTTTTCTAATTGAAGATTGTAGCTAGTTTGTTCCCCTTGAACACAACATTCCTTTGTGATAAATGTACAAACTTTTTAGGACATAGATAAATATTGCAAAATGGAGACAAAGAAGGAATATCTTATTTTTTTTTCATAAATGCAGTTTTCCCAGAAATTCTGTGAACTTTGAAGACTGGCGGAGAGCCATGGCACCTAAACAGAGACATTTGTTCCTGCACATTTTCTCCCTTTATTAAATTCAGGTCTCAACAGATGGTTTTTGGCTAGCCTGCTTTCTCAGTTCACTTTTGATTAATGTGGAACATGTGATTTCCACCACCCATGGGCAGACACACTAGTCTATTCAGGGGTGAGATGAAACCAGCAATTAATCTGTCACTTTCAAAACAGAGTCATTTGTGTATCATAAAGGCTGGTAAGTGAACACAACATGACAACAAAGCATGCACGCACACATGCACACACACTTTGGGTGGTAAGGTTACTCTGTGCAACCTCTGCATTTCATAACTTAACTCAGAGTTGCACAGGGAGGCAGGCACTCCCCTGGTGCGTTGGCTGAATTGCTTTCTTTGGCGTGTAGCAGGTTGCTGCTCACCTCTCAAGCTGTATGATTTATGGTTTGCCACCCTAATGTAGGTCACCAATGACGGCATTGTTAGAACATTATGGGGCTAAATTTCTACCCTTCCGTGGAGGAGGAGATGTAATTCTGGAAATATTAAGCATGTGTGAATAGTTTATTAATAGACTTGAATTACTTAATTTTTCATTTGAGGGCTAAGGGTGGGGGCAGAAGGAAATTTGTCTCTGTCTGTTTTTTTTTAGTGTCGTACAAAGGCTATTATATCCCTGAATGCCATTCAAGAGATACTACTAATGTGTCAGCACTGAAGAACAAGCTCTTTTCACAGGAAACATAAAGGCTATACGTGTCCACTGAATGAGATATTACAGAAAGTGTGCATTCATGTAACATTAGATAACAGTTTTTCAGAAACATTATGTCCCTCAAAACCTTCCTCAGCTCCCATAATCTGTCTGCAAACCTGTATGCTCAATCCAATGTGAAATATTACAGCATTATGAAGAATATTATAGTAACATTAAATTATTTAACTTCGAATGTAGTGAGAACTGAAATGTGACATTATTTCTGTTTCAATCTAATTACGACTTTGTTAATAAAGCCTATATAGCCACACATTTCATAATTAATAAACACATTCCTGAGATCCCCTATCTCATTAGAATGATCAAAACTTTCCTTTGTACATTACTGTTTTCTGTCCTGTAGTTCATTATCATTCCACTAGGGGCAGTAGAAGGGCTCATATCAAAATGGCTGCTTCCATGAATTCTTTAATAATGTCCGAATTCCCACCCTAATTCTTAATTACTAAAAAACTATATAGTGCAGGACTATATAGTGCCCTGGATTTTTAAAAGCAATTCGGACACCATGCTCACTACTTGTTTAGCAAGACTAAACGCTGAATATGACGTCATCGATTTCCCAAAGTGAAAATCTAATCAATAGGAACAGTTCACGTTGACTAATATTGACTCCACTGGTTTCTGATGATGCAAATGTTGATGGTTTGTTAAAAAAATACACTTAAACATGTTTTTTTTTCACAAAATTGTTTGACCGCAATGCATTGTGGTCTATATTTGCTGTTTTGGCAATTTGTTGGTCCAGCTCTTCCTCCTCTGTTGGCTCCGGCCTCCCTGCAGGACACCAGGTGGATCTCGTCACTGATTAGCAGTGTGTGCTTCCACTCTGATTGTGTACCAGGAGCCAACATGATAAAGAAGCTCAAGAAGATCTCTTCTGTAAAAACTCTGAACTATGTGGGAAAGGATACTTATTAGAAAACTGAAGAGGCAGCCGGTAAGCCCCTACTTATATCCCCTGACTCCTGACAAGTTCTGCATGGCCTGTTGTTTGCCCTATGGCATTCAGTAACACTTACCTGGCTGAAGCTGATGTAGTTACTTACCTGGTGGTTTTTCTTCTGCTCTTCAGGGTTTTACAACTGAAGCTGAACAAAACTGAAGCTGAGGAAAGCCACACAGAAGGAAAGCTAAAGTGAATATATTTTTATGGAGAGTAAAATTAATGTTTACGTTGACTTATTCTGGAATAATATTCCTGCAATTTTAGTACTCATTAAGTTAAAAAGTTATGTTTTTTTAAAGTTTTTAAAATTGGCACTCCGCTAGCTTTTTGGATTATTTTGGCGTTTGCTAATTTTTTGGCTATTTTGGAGTTTAGCTAATATTTCAGCTACATGGTAGCTGTTTTGGCTAATTTGTGCTTTTTTTCAGTTTTTTTAGGATATTTTGTAGTTTAGCTATTTTTTTCAGCTACATGCTAGCTGTTTTGGCTAACATAAGTTTTCTTTATGAAAATATAGTGAGTAGGAAAGGAATTTGAACATTGCGTTTGACACTTTTGGTGGCAAAAGGCTTGCTAATTTTCAAAACTTCATGGTGAGAATAATGCATGCATTATCTTGTCATGAATATTTGATATATTTTAAAAATTAACAATCTTTTGAGAATTAATTGTGAATTATACAATCACACCATGTTAAAGATCAAATCTGAGACATTGGGTAAATAAGGTGCTTTTCTTTCCCCCCTGAACATTTATGTCAATATTTTTTGCATCTTAAACTAATGTTGTTGTGAACAAAACCTTATGAAATTACCCTATGTATCATAAAAAAAAAATGACATTTCTATTTTATTTTGTGGATTTCATCAAAGGTAAAAGCATCCTACTTCCAAAAAAACTGAATTTCTGTTGATTCTTTGATGTAGTGAGCTTTAGCCTCCAGGGTTAACTCAAGGGACTAATGCCATATTTGAGATGCAGCAACATTTTCCCATTAGACTGGTTCTTATTGAATTACAGTAAGCTGTTGTTACTGGTTTGCTTTATCTCATGTTGTTTATTGAATATTTTTAAAAGATAGATCATTCCATTTCAAATAGTGCATGATTAAAATCCTAACATTTTGTAAAAAATCAGTTTCATCAATGATCAAATGCTGATTCGAACTGTTTTACTTTCACGTCTGATTATGTGAGTTACGGCTGTACCTGATCAGAACATAAGTGATCAGACCTAGAACCATGAACCCTGTGATTAAAGTTTAAAAAAAGCAAACACCCACACACACTCCCAAGGGTGTTCATTCATATGTGATTGAGGCTCAAGAGTCTGCTGGTTTCAGACCCAGGCGACAGCCTACACTATAGCAGCTGATTTTTCTGATTGCAGTTTCAAACAGAGCCTGTGACAAGGGCACTTTCTCTATGTACATTTAGTAGTATTTTTAAATACGATTACAAATATATGCGTGATGTTGCAGGGGAAAAAGGGAAAATAAGTTTTTCTTTATTCTATTTAAAGACCCACTCCAATGTGAAACTCATGTTTTGGGTGTTTTTTACATGTTTTTGTAGCATTTTTCTGATGATGGAGGACAAATATAATGTTTAAAATTGCATTTCTGAGCTTTTCTTCAATAACATTGTGTTAAATGAGGAGAAGACGGAAAATTTCCTTAGAAAAACTTGAAATGACGTAGAAGCTACAACAGAAAGCCACATACTCTCTGCTCCACTCCATTATAATGAATCCACCTGTTGATAATTAGATCTATGTATGTCTACGTTTGGCATCTGGTTCAAAATTGTACGGCTGGAAATCTCCAATATTGTTCACCATTTTTGTTGTACCACTCATGTTAGGTTGGGGTTGTGAGGGGCTGTAAGCTAGCGGTAGAGTGTGTAAACAGATGGATGACGGGAAGTGTGGGAAGGTTTACTCCACGGCACTGATCCACAACTCGTGATGCATTCACGTTGAACGCAATTCCCGCTGTGGAGGACGCAAGTTTTTATGTTAAGTCAATGGAACAGACGCGAGGCAATCTGAAGTCCTGCGGTGCAATTTAAGTGACGGGCGGAACGGGATGGTCTGCTTTCAGCTCGATTAGCGCGGCGTGGACAGAATTTAAATATCTGAAGTTTAACAGGTTGCCGCTTTGCATCTGCCAACCAGGAACTCAGCTTTGGATATTTTCAGTGACTCTATCAGAGGGTGGAATAGTCACTCGCTCGATATGCTAGCATACAGAGACCCGCTGCGGGGCCAGAGGCCGTCAGCTCGGGCCTCCTCAAGAAAGAAAATGGAAGGTCTCCTAATTTTAATTTCCCTCCTCGGGTTAATACAAGACATAGAGCCTTCAAGCTCAGCCACAGAGACACAGAAACACAGTGGAAGCAACTGTCATTTAATAATAATCATAACCCAAACATGGAGACCTGATTATTGATGTTTTTGTAGAGATCTTCACAATAAATAAACCTGATCCGTCAACATCATTTGTGTCTTCCATACATTCTCAGTGAGATATCTTCAGACACTGTTCCTTATAGTGATCATTCTAAATGCATTACCTGGTAGCTCCTCCCACATGCGGCCGCGGCGTCAAGCTCAGGAACACATTTTTTTGACAGGCAACGAGAAGCGAATTCGTTGCGCGACGGAAGAGGGGCGGGGCACGCAAATCGCACTCGGTGTGAATGCACCTTTAGAGGGAATTTTCTGATAAACTATTGCTGCTCTGCTGAAATTATGTCCTAGAAAACAACAAGTTTTTGGATTTTGACTAAAAATGATATAATCATAATAAAAAAAACACTGGGAATGCTTTGAAAATAGATCAAAATATGACTGCAGTGGGTCTTAATTCTTAGTTTAGACATACCTGAGGTTCCTGAAAGGGAAAACCAATTTTCTCAACTGAAAAAAATAAAAATATATATACATACGTATATATGTATCAATAACTATACTTTAGAAAAATCTTTTTTTTCTTCATTCGCCTCCATTTGTATCAATTTTTCTTGAGCATTTATAGAGGCCTTTTAATTAGGGATATTCCAGCTTAGAATTTTAGGAAGTCTTGAGTTTTTTTCAAGTAATACAATTTAAAAAGAGGTTGTGGTTAACTTCGCAAATACATGTGAGTCAAGGTCAGCATTTGAGAACATCACCTTGTTTTGTTGCTCACTTCCTTGCTGACCTTAAGCGAAGCCAACAAGTCATCTTGAAAACAACACTCAGGACATATTTTTGTCCGCGTCCTCTCGAACTTGCAAGACAGCTGTCACTTCCAACTACCCTCGTGTAACAGAAATCTGCCTGCAGAGAGCTTATCTCATCACTCTCACTTTAAAAATAACATAATTCAACCTGCGTTCTAAGTCGCCACTGACATTAGCAATGTAGGTTGTGAACGTTCGGCGTCAGCCCCACTTATTACCTGGATGTGAAGCAGCAGGAGACCCACCCTCAAGCAAAATTCCTCTATTTTTCCTTAGTCATCAACTGTCCTCTCCATTTTTTAAGTAGTACATTTTGCACTGAAGGGTGCAGAGGTGTATTTTTGGACGGCATGACTATTTCCGAGATTAAATAAATGTCACGAAAGATTGTGAAGCAAACGTTTCTTTCCTTTAAAAAGTCGAGTCTTGTGCTATAAATCAAACTGTCATTCTGTCAAGGAAACGTAGGTCGTGACATTTAAACCTAAGAAAGGATGTAGGTTTATAAATGTATTTGTGTGAATGTTAGGCATGTGTAGCTACTGAAAAGATGAAAACTGACTCTTCAGCAACCCTTAAAGACCCACTACAATGAAAATTGGGGGTTTTAACATAATTTTGAAGCATTTGAAAGAATTTAAGATTAAAACTGCATTTCTGAGTATTTCTTTATTCATATTATGTTCGATTAGGACAGGGGTCTGCAATCTGAGGCTTCGGAGCCACATACTGGTCATTAAATCCTCTATTGTGGCTCTTTAACGTTAAAAAAAAAAAAAAATCTGAGAATTTAATTAAACAATGGGTTTGGATCACTTGCTTTAGTTAAGTTAATTTTATCGTTTATGTTTAGATTTTAACATGTCAGAATCAGAATCAGAATCAGAATCAGCTTTATTGGCCAAGTATAGAATATATACAAGGAATTTGGTTCCAGTGACCTGTGCTCCTATGTAGAAAAGATAAAAGATAAAAAATAATAATAATATAAAAGATAAAAAAGAAATATGAATATATATATATATACACGTATATATATACACATCTGAAAAAATAACAAGGGGGATAAATAAGGTAACTGAAATAAAAAATGGTAAAAAGTTTAATCTACTGTCCATCCAAATAATGACAGAAAATGTCATGTTTGGCTTTGGGTTTTATTTTGAAAGGAACTTTGATGTGCTGCTGTCAAAAATGAAGTCAAAGTTCTTATTTGAAGGAAAACTATAACCCCATTATAATTCAATCATTGTAAATATTTAGAAGCTTAATTTTTGTTTTTACTTAATGGCCACAAAACATGGAGTATTGTTGTAAATATAAAGTAGGATTGGTAGCTGACACTGTGTTTTGGTCAGTAAGAAACTGGACCAAATGACTCTTAGTGATAAGTGTTGCAGACCCCTGGAGTACATGAAAAAAAAAAACAAAAAAAACTTCAGTTGCAGCAATTGGCATGAGCGGGCCAAAGTCAATATAATTCTGAAACATCCACTTGCAGACAAATAGATCCATTAAAGTCTTCATTTTTTTTAAACTGAGCTGCCATCTGGCTCCATACAGCTGGATAGCCCTGTAACTACTAATCTTTGTTTTTTGCCATGCTAATGCTAGCTTCTGCTTGCGAGGTGCTATAAACTAGCAGGAGAGAGTGTAAACAAAGGAATGCTGGGAAATTAGGCAATGCTAACTTCTGTGCCAACAGTCCTGCCCACAGCCCAGATGAGAATTTATGATTAACTCCAGCTGCTCTGCAGAAAATTTGTCTCAAAACACGACTTTTTGATTTTGGCTAAAAACAGTTTAAAGACTACTGGGAACAATTTAACAATAAAAAATACAGTTGGAGGGAGACCAGGGTCTACAACAAATTTTATATAAACGTCAGTGTTGAATCTACATGTGTCATGGACCAGAGTCTTTTCTTTGGGTTTTCTAAATTTGCATGGTGTTGCTTT
>NC_050516.1:27348778-27359248 GCF_002922805.2 Oryzias melastigma
AATGAGAGTTATTCTTTTGGCATTTTCAAAATAAAATTAAAAATCAATACATTTTGATGCTTTTTGATAAAAAATAGCAACTATGTACTAAAATCAAACTACTAATATTCAACATTTCTTTAGCGTAATTAAGTAATTTATGTGCAATAGTTTTTGATTTATGATGCTGCCATTGTGTATGATATAAACTTTTCAGAATAAAATAAAAAAATCACAAAAAAGATTAAAACTGCTCTCATAAATATTGATTTACAGAATTTAACACCACATTACTACACTATTCAAACATTTCATAATGTTGACAATGCCCAGACAAGCAGACATAGAAAATCCATTCCCCTTCCTTTTTTAAACGTTACTGTAATAAATTAACATGGATGTCAGTGTAGTGAGAAGCCTTTTCCTTGTCTCCATTAGCAGGCCCTGTGTTTCCAAAGAGACATAAAAAAAAAGAGAGAGAAGAGCGGGAGAATACTGGGGGGGAGGCAGGCTGTAAGCTTCAAGCTGCACACAGAGATAAAGACCAGACACATCTGTGTGTGCATGCACAGTGTGCATGTTTGCATATGCCTATGCGTGCTAAAGGGATTACGCTGACTTTGACTGGCTCTCATCCATTGTGACATCAGCTGCTAAGAAGCTGCACACTGCCACATGATGGACGGGGCTTGGAATTGCAAAGATAATGTCCGCCTGCCGCTCGAACACACAGACACTGGGGGCGTGCACAAACACACGCTTGTACAGCTTTGTGGACTTCTTGTTATCGTTATAACCTAGCCCAAAACTTCACCCTAAACTTAACCTAAAAATATCTACACCCGTGTCCTTAACCGATCCAGGAACTTCGAGTTCCTATCATGCTTGCGCTGTACTGAATTGTGCGGCTGTGAAGGTCATTGATTCTCAAGGCTGTTGAGTAACACACTGTACATTTGATGCTGAGTGAGTTCCTGCATCGAGCTTAGTGCTCATGAGAAATTAAGAAGGAAAAGATGTGGATCAAGAGAGGAAATGAAGCATTATAACAACGACAGTGTGTTCCGACCACATCACTGCATGTGGAGCAGCACGGAAAAGGGACCATGATACGACCAAACAATAGGAAATATCCAAACTAAAACTAAAGCCTACTTTTAAATGTACGTTAGCTTATAGCAACAGAATTTTCTGTGAAACCAGCTTATTTCCACTCCAACACAAACTCTTATTTGACCAGTTGGCTTTAATTTTTGGCTGAAACCCCTCTGCTGAGTCTTGCCACGCCTCATCAACTTCAATTCTTTTATCACTAGTGAAATTAGCTGTGACACTCTCTAAGTTGGTGGTGTAACCACACATCTGTCGGAGGAAGCTGTGCTAATCTTCCTGTATTTTTTCCATTTTCTTTTGCCGTCTAAATCACAACGGTTGAGTAATTATTTCTGGGGCCAGAGATTAATGTGCCAACTCTGTTTTCAGTCAAATTCAGGCTTTACACATTTGGACTTAAAAAAATAAAATAAAATAAAATTCTGTACTTTCTGTATTTTTACAGTAGTTGTGTGAATGCTTTGGAAGCATTCGCACTATAGTGATTCTGTTTCTCTTTTCCGTATGTTTTTTGGGATGTAAAAACTTGATCACACTTTCAGCAATTTCTGCAATCTTAATATCAAACATTCAGCTCGTTAAGGCCATTATCGCTTGTATTTTTGGTATTCGTAAACTTCGCAGTTTTTATGATTTAATGCAATTTATGAAATTTTTAAGCCCCATTAAAATGATTGGGAATTTTTAAATTTCTGCAATTTCTGCAAATCATGCAATTAAAAACGTTTTTTTTTTCAGGAATTCCTCAAATATTTGTGCACTTTAAAACCTATGCAATATTGGTATCAAAACGTTCAGCATGTTAAGAACATCAATGACACTGAGTTTTTTTAGGTTGATTTTGAGTTTAGCGAATATTTTAGTAACATGTCAACGTTTTTGGGTAATTAAGCATCTGAGGTTTTTTGGGCTAATTCTGCACATTTAGCAATGTGCTAGCTTTTTTTAGCTAATTTGGCCCTTACTAAGGATTTTTTTTTGGGAGGTAAACTAACATTTGAGCAAAATGCTATTTTTTTTTTGGCTAATATGGCATCTGGGGGTTTGGACTAATGCTGAGTTCATCCATATTTACACATTTTTGAATTTTTTTCAAATTTTCAAGAAATTCTTTGTGCACTTAATGCAATATCTGTAACTTTAAGTCACTTTGCATATTAGCAGTATGCAAATAGCTTTAGCAATGTCATCAAATCACTTCAGCACTCATAGTAAATTTCTTCAGAGTCTTTAGAAAAAGTCATTCACACTAGCATTATCGCAGGTAATACAACTTTTCTTGTTCCTCTCCCCCCGTTTTTTAAAGAAAAAAATGTAAAAAAAATTCTACTTTAATGCAACAAAAATGTCAAAGTGACACTAAATTATTTTTATTTTAATATGAAAGCAGTCAACTATAAATACAAAGTTTACTATATGATCATTAATATGAGTTTGATATTTTTTAAACTGATAATTCTGTATTCAAACTAACAACAAAGTAAAATATTTTAAGATTTTCTTCAAAATGAAATATATAAAATTGTATTTCATTTAGTAACAATATATAACATTGAAATGATGCTAAAACAGGAGCAGAAAGAAGAAAACTTATATTATCTGCCCCTATTGCTATAACAGGATTTAATTAAAATATTTAAAACAAGGAAAATGATCTTTCATAAATATTATGATTTTTTTCATATTTACAAGCAAGCTGCACCCAAAAAATTCATGTTGCTACAGTTTTCAATCAAGAAAAATACTCAAATTCATTATGTTTTCTTCTAAGAAGATTTTATCTTCAAAGCTAAAAGTTCTTTTTACACCTTTTTAGAGCTAATGCAATAAAGCGGATTTATAGTTGACCAAATAAAGGATTAATTAATGGCCTAAATAGTTGAGAAAACAGAAAATTTCCCACACAGACATGAATCTTTTTAAAGCTGTGATAGAATTGTTTCTATTCTTGATAGTGACTTTCTTTTGCATTGTCTTGCATGTGAAGAAGCTGTTTTCAAACTACAACACAATGAAACCCTTGTTTTGTGTCTCATACATCACTGACGATAAAGGACTGGATGGATTTTGTTCAGCTTTATAACAGAAAAAAAATAATAATCTGGGGATGTGTTGCATGCAGTTATGTGTGCCCTCTGAATGTATTACAGTAAGAGGCTTCATGTGAGTTCACAGACCACCGAGGCTGTGGTCGAGAGCGACAGGAGCACGCTTGTCTGTGTGAAATCTATGTCATTGTACGTTTGAGAACGTGCGCGAGACTCCTTTAGCTGCTGCACGTGCTCAGTGTAGTGCATTATTCTCCGTTAGAAACAGATGAGTGACTCTGTTTCAGGACTGCCCCTGGGTTCGTGTCAATTCAGCCTTCCCACCACCACCCACCCTCAGTCTTCAAATGATGTGCCATGTCTGTCTGAGACAAAGAGGAATGAGTCACAGAGGAAATTAGCATGATGGAGCTGCACCTTAGCCAGCAAGGCGGAATCTTTTCTGTGCATGAATGCAGAAGATTGTCCTCTTATTTATGCTAGCGCTAACGCTAGTTTTCCATGACAGGACTGAGACGTAGAGCTGCAGAAGATCTTTTCTTCCCTGTTAAAGTTGCTTACATTTCTGTGTTCACAAAATCAATAAAAACAGAGCTAAAGTAAGACAATGTCGATGTGTCTTAGCATAAAGAAAAACTAATAACTGTTATTTTTTTTTTTGACGTAGCTCCTCTTTGCTCATAACTGTGTCTGGATAATAAAGGTCAACAAGGATAAAAAAAAATATGAATTAAAAGCATTCCTATTTTACATTTACCCCTTAAAATACCCAGAAAAACAACAAATACTTCGTATTACAACTAAATTTAGCCTTAGGCGCAGTTAAAAGACCAACATGCAGCAATGTGCATCTTGGCTGCACCTATTACATGTGGCCAACATGAATTTCCATCAGTTTTAGTGCTCGATTGCACTTAAAACTCTTGCAAAAAACATTAAGAAAAATATACCAGTTACAATATTATCTGCTGAAATTAAAGGTCGATATTTTCTATACAACCTCAAATATTGAAGGATTATTCAAATTTGTATTTAGATTTGTGAATGATCTAAGACAGGAAATGAAAATACAGTTTGGTAAGACATTCATAGAATAAATATTGTACATTTTTCTTTTGAAAATGGTAAGGTTACCTTTTATTATTTATGTAAAACTGTGTTTAGCTTTCAACTTTGCCGTTTTAAACCCGTAAACCGGAAGTCACTATTCGCATTTTTGGCCCTGTCGCCATTTTGTCTGACGTCACCATGAAAATGGTCTATAAAAAGATGAAAAAATATTGCTGAAAATGGCTATAAAAAGTTTGCACACATTATATACTTACTTGCATCCATTTTTAAAATAACACATTAAAAAATGTCTCCTCTTCTTGATTTGCAGCCCAGAATATCATATCGACACAACAGAAAGAACCCAGCAAACATTTAGAAGGTCATGTGAAGCCAACCTTTTTTTTTTTTTTTTTATATCTGGCAGAATATAAATTGCATTTCAGGATGAACAGTCCTGCATGATGAGCACCTTTCCTATCTCTAAAACGGATTTGGCTCAGTCCAGCCCACCTCCACTATTTTGACTGTTTGTCGGAAGCAATTATCCGTCGTGCTTACTCAGGACTATGAACCTCTGGGTTCGTTGGGACTTCTTAAAAAACGATTAAATGTCATTTATAGCAATTAAAAAAAACATTTCTGCATTCTCTGCATGAACAGTAAAGGTATTGTATTTACAGTCCCCTCCAGAAAACATATAATTTTAAGATTAAATGGTTAAAAAGCTAATTATTGCAAATAAAATGTGAATAGTATTGAATTTTGGGTGAAAAATTGCTCCCTTTTTCCATGAAAGTCGGACAATAAGATTCCTCACTACAGACGGAAGATTAATTTGACTTTTGTAGCCTCTATTTCGTCGTCAAATTGGTACGCTGTAAGGAGAAAGAAGACAAAGAGGAGAGATTGTGTATAGAAGGCATATTACATAAGTTCTTCTCTTCACATGCCTGACGATGTGACTCGAAAATGCCCAAGAGACTGGAGGGAGATGGGGGAGAGGAGAAGTGGGGGAGCAGAGTAAATTGGAGAAAATTGAGTGGAAAAGGGGAGGAGGGGGGATTTTGGAGAGAGGGGCTGATGAGAGGTTTATAAAAAGGAAAGTGAAGATGATGTAGAGGGCGAATGAAGTAGGCCTCTGTCACTCCAGTTAATGCCCGCCACCCCCCCTCCCTGAACAGCAGAATGACTGAAAAGGGCTCAGTGATGCCACCTCACGAAGGCACTTATCAGATGTAGCAAGAAAACGCTGACATGCAGGCAAATCGAACCATTTGTCTTGTTTTTTTTTTTGTTTTTTTGTTGCTGGTGACGCTTAAACACAAAATCTTTAACATACTTTAGCATTTCAACACGATCAAGGTAATTCCAGTAGATTTTGAAGGAGAAAAGCGGCGTGAGAAAATCTATTGGAATTACCTTGATCCTGTAAATGGTTGTAAAGTTACAGTAAATACAGCCTTTTTTCAGAACAGATTTCGCCTCAGTTTCCCGTAAAGCAGTGGAAAGCACCTTGAATTTACTCCTTTGCGTCATACTTTCAATAAGAAAGCACACGTAATGTTAGCGGACATGTTTAGCTGTTTTTGCTATCCATTCATCTACTGTCTGAAGCCCAGTGAGGTATTTTTTTTTGTGTGATATTGGACTATATGAATAAAAATGAATTTAAAAAAATCGAATGGAATTGGTTCTGCAGGTTCCCGTTTGGGGTCACAGGGTTGCTGGAGCCTATGTTTGGCAAAGAATGTGGGGTACAGGACTCCGGTCCGTCACAGAGTCACACAATCATAAAGACACATTCACACCAAATTCAATGAATTTACAGCAGTTTACAAATTTAGACACATTTGTTTAATTCAAAGGTAAATTACATATACTTGTATAGCGCTTTACTTTACCAAAGCGCTTTACAGTCACAGTCCCATTCACACACACATTCACACACTGGCGCCAACCTTCCACCAGAGGCAATTTGGGATTCAGTGTCTTGCCCAAGGACACTTTGACACATGGGCGGGCAAGCTGGAAATTGAACACGCAATCTTCCAATCAGGAGTCAGCCGCCCTACAGCTGCACCACATTAAATTAATTGAATTCAATTTTATTTTTGTAGCCCAATATCACAGAAACAATTCCCTTATTGGGCGTCATGCAGGTAATTGTACAGAAGCTCAGAAGGTCAGTCATAAAAGTAACTGATTGCTAAACTAAACGGACTTATTCAAACTGGTTATCCCTGTCCTTAGACCCTCCTTCCTGGTAACGAAAAACTCCTACAAAACCTGTTTTAGGAAAAAAAAGAAGAAACCTTAGGGTTGCCCACATGAAGGAGAGATCCACCCCAGGACGGACAAGCGATTTCCTGGGAATATTAAAGAAAAAAATTGCTTATCTAACCATAACTGTGTATTTGAATGGAGTTCAGCCAGATGGGACTGGGGGATAGGTGGGGGTGTGGTCCACAGCCAAGATGAGCCAGAGGCGAGGTCCACAGCCAAGATGAGCCACAGGCGAGGTCCACAGCCAAGATGAGCCTGAGGCGACGTCCACAGCCAAGATGAGCCTGAGGCGACGTCCACAGCCAAGATGAGCCACAGGCGAAGTCCACAGCCAAGATGAGCCAGAGGCGACGTCCACAGCCAGGATGAGCCAGAGGCGACGTCCACAGCCAAGATGAGCCAGAGGCGAGGTCCACAGCCAAGATGAGCCACAGGCAAGGTCCACAGCCAAGATGAGCCAGAGGCGACGTCCACAGCCAAGATGAGCCACAGGCGAGGTCCACAGCTAAGATGAGCCACAGGCGACGTCCACAGCCAAGATGAGCCACAGGCGAGGTCCACAGCCAAGATGAGCCAGAGGCGGGGTCCACAGCCAAGATGAGCCAGAGGCGGGGTCCACAGCCAAGAACAAGAGCACAGACAACCCACCTGGAATCTGAACTCTCTCGCGCTCCCCTGGAGGGGAGTGGGAAAGAGGAACAACACCCGAATCGAACTGCACCAAACAGAAGCACAGAGACCTAAACATTATAAATAATAAAAAATAGAGGAGAGGTGAAGTAAATAAGAACAGAGTGCAGAAACCCAGAGCTGATGTGGAAAATAACAATGATAGAAAATCAAACGTTTTTAGCGTTAAGAAATATATAAATTTTGAAGATTTTTATATTAATCTGATACAGTTCACATACTGTAAAATGTATGAGTGAAGGTATAATGAGATGGTTAATACCATACAGTGTTGCATGGATGAGCAAAATACTGTGCTTTAGACCTCAGATGGTTACTTTAAAAAAATGTTTCCTTAAAAAAGTTTGGAAAATGTTTAACTGGATCTATAAAGATGTTGATTTAGTCAGCAGACTTCAGCATCATGCGTTAGATCGATCTCAACTTCTATGGATTAGTTATTGATCTAATAAGCAAGGTTGATTAATCAATTTTCTCAACCCAGTCGTGCTATTTTTGCTTTTTAACTCCTTTATAATATTTGAACTTTGAGGAAATTTGATCATTTTGGAAATATTTTAGAGTTTTGTCGATTCTGAATTCTTTTGTCTTTATCAAGCATGTAGAAATCTTACTAAAACAGCTAGAAATGTAATTGTTGCACATTAATAATTTACTGTGACTATGAAAATAATTAATGCACCATCAGGTATCACATGTATTGGGCATCGTTTTTGTGCTGATTAAGGAATAATTGAATCGCTACAGAGGTATGCATGTAATTCTTTTATGAAATATTTTTATAGTTTTCTGTTGCTATATTCTTGTGGCTGTTTTTATACATATGACAGTTTATAACTCAAAACTTTTGTCTTTGACTTAAAAAAAAAAATCAAGGATAAAAAAAATGAAAAAATGTTTGACTTAAAAACGTCCTTAACATACTGAGATGATTCTGTGAACAAGTGAAGCTCAAAAATAGCATTTTGTTGAAATGGCATAATATGCATACCTACATAATTGTTTTACATGTTTAGATATGTCAAACATTCAAAAGGGCCTCATTCTGTAAAGTTTAAAAAAGAAGAAATAAGAAGAAAGAAAAAGAATCAAGAAACAAATATTTTGTACTGATTTTTCAAATGTGCTGCCTTCACTTCTGTGATTAAAGTATTTTTATTCAATTAGTTTCAAACATGTTAAAATTAGAATATAATCTAGAATGATACAAACATAGATAAATAATTGTTATAATAACAGCAACAGTAATTTAACAATAATAATGTAAAAAGGAGCTTATTTTATTAAAGTTTCCCCCTTTAAAAATATACAAGGTACTCATTATAGTTATAGTTAACAATCATAGATATACTCATCTTCATCAATATACATTAATAATGATAATAGCTACAATAATCTCTATTTATATTCATTATGATCAATGTTTACAATTCTAGTCTTTGATATCATTAATGTCCTCGTTATTATCTTTGTAGATGTTAGTATTTATATTTTTGTATTGTGCCCAAAAACTTTTAATATTCTCATGTTGTTTTTTTGTTAAATCCCAGACTATTTGAAATCTTTGTTGCTCACACAGACGCACAAAACCCCTACAGTTGTTTCGTACCATTGGTAATTTAAATGTTCCTGTTCCTCTTAGATTATTGGAATTTTCTCCAACTATGAATCATTTCTGAATGAATAGTTTAATGCTTTATATATATCATCATAGTGTGATATTTTACAAGATCCTGTACTTGGAATAATTTAATCAAAAGTTGATTAGTACCCTCTGAGTATCCTACTATTTGTCTGAATTACAAATAAGACATTTAATCCTCTTATTTAAAGTATTCATGGATTAAAGATGTTTCTTAAACTGAGAATATTCAAAGCACATCTTGATCTAATATTTGCAGTTCATTTTAGGCAAAGAAGAAAGATAAATTGAGCAAACTCGGCCTCTTTTTGTCAGATGACTGAGACAACAGTAGAGAAAAGTTGAAATGAGGAGAAAAAGGCTGTGGGCCTAAAATGTACAGTGTGCAGGATGAGAAGGAGCGAAGAAAGCAGCGGATTCATTGAAGGTCAGCCACTCTTGCACACCTGCAGAAGATTAAACCGCTCCACTGCCTGAGCTGGATGATTGGCTGTCTGATGTTTGCCTCTCTATTGTTTCTAAGGATGACATTTTGCATTTGATTGGTTTTTAGCAGCGATGGTTTTGGAAGAAGGCAGAAGAACAAACCACATGTGCTCAAGGATTAGATAGGATTTACTTTCTTTTTTTTTTCTAAATTATAACTGATATTATTAAAGTCATAAAGGCCCAGAGGGGGGAAAAATGATTATTCTAATTGAGATGCCCCAAAAATAACACAATGTTGCCCAGGAAAGGAACTTCTGCAGTTACAGAAGTGGCCAGCAGATGTCACTGTTGAACTATGAAAAACAGCCATATTTACACATTGTCAAAACAAACTGAACAAAAGTGTTAAAAATAATAAGAAACACCTTTTTTAAACAAAAATTGCCACTAAATTGTAAGGCTTTATATAATTAAAAATAAATGTATATATATTAATGTTTGGGGTTTTGCAGTTCAAGGGAAATTGGAAAAGTATATATGATATATTGACAATGGCTGTAAAACTGATAAGTCTGGAGTCTAAAAGAGGAGCTTTGAGGTATCTGGTCAAAACTTACAGGTTTGTCAAAAGAAAACAAGCTTCTGTTACTATCAGCAACCTCAGACTGCACACGATGATAAAAGAATAAAGACGATCAGAAATCATTTACACATGGAAATTGGAATGTGACTCTCTGGAGTGTTCCCTTCTTTCATAGAAGAGATATGATCCATGTGACAGGAAGAGGTGGGTCCAGAAGTGATTGAATGAATCTGTCCACCCCAGAATGGACAAGCAAAACCAGAGAATAGTGATCCCTCACACAGGTTGTTAGTCTACTGTGTCTTTGGGTTAAATACCTAGGAATAAGTGCTGGGCGATATGGGAAAAAAATTGCATATCATGATATAAATTAGTTTATATCACAATAACGATATATATCATGATATACCACGATAAAGTATACTTTCTGAAAAAAAAATTGACAAAAATGTCATTACTTACTTTTCTCTGACTTCAGTTTTTAAGTAATTTTTTAATTAAATTTTATTTATGTAGCCCTTCAGAGGCTTCAGATCAACATGAAAATGACTTTTTAAGACATTTAGGTTGTGAGATTTTTGGTTAAAAACATCATAATCATAATTAAAACACTACTGGAAATGTTTTTTTTTTTTTTTTTAATTAAAAAA
>NC_050516.1:27359924-27377751 GCF_002922805.2 Oryzias melastigma
GAACACAGTTGGAGCTAATGGATTCAGACTGAACTGAAGCACATACACGTCCTATGTTTTCCACCATTAATGTTCCATTGCATAAGAGCAAATTCACAATTTATGCAATCTAAAATAAGAATTTATCACTTCATAATTAACCAATGATGTGTGCAGCATCTTTATTTCTTTTGATCTGATCGGTTATTTCAATTATCAATGTTTCTGTATCTCATATTGCTAAAACTAAAAAAAAAAAAACAATGCTTTTGTAGAATCTGTGGTCAGTAAAGCTTTTCCATCTGGATTTTGTTGCCCTTTCAGGCCAAACTGGTGGAAGCAGGAAGGAGTTTGCAGAGTGCATCAAAGTCATGAATGAGCTGTCTCTAACTGACATATGTCTAACATAATGAGCATGACAGTCTTCGCTTTATGAAGGCTGTTGTCTTATTCTTGACCAGCATGTTGGGGTTTTTTTCTTCCTCTTATATCAGCTGTCATCAGGCATGAGGTGCAGACTGGACAGGTCATCACTGGGACATGGAGACGACCGTGCAGCCTCACACTCCCTGAAAGCTAAAGTGTTATCCTCTACACCAGGGGTTATCAAATAGGCTGGTAAGCATGGCTGCCTCCGGTAACACTGCAGGCACTCCGGGGGATGTGAATAAAAGCAACACTCATTTTTACAAACAAACACACAACTTTAAAGACCCACTCTGAAGAGAATGGTGTTCGTAACGTGTTCTCGTGAGAGTTTTCTTATGATGGAAGACAAATACGATGAAAATCACGCTTAAAATGGCATTTTCTGGGAATTTATTTTTTCAGATCAGGAGCAAACAAAACATTTTGTTGATAAAGTTTGTAAGTGTGATGTAGAAGCTACTACAGCAGGCTCCCTGCTCCACTTATACACAAATATAAAGACATCTCATTAGTGTTTTAATTGTGATTATGAAGTTTTTCACCAAAATCCAACAACCTTAATGTCTTAAAAAGCCATTTTTCATGTTGATATGAAGCCTCTGTTTCCAAAATCTACTCTGAGGGGGCTTTCACTTTCATGAGAGAAATGCCCCACATGTCAAAAACTAAAAAAAACATGATTTTCATTGTCTGGGGACTTTTAAAAAACATAAATTGCCACAGTAACGGCTAGAAACTTTTTAACATCATATTTTTTTTCTCTTCATGACTGGACTGGATGAAACCATCTGGTGGGCCAGATGCGGCCTGTGGGCTATATGTTTGACACCCCTGGTGTAGACAAAGGGATGATGGGAAGTCAGGGCAGGCTTACTCTGTCCAACAGTCCCGCCCACAACTCAGAGGTGAATTTCTAATGCCGGTCCGCACAAACTTGTGGCTCTTTTACCTCTTTATAGTGGCTCTCTGGCTAAAAAAATTAAAAATAATAGTGTTATTTTAATTTATACTAGCTAAGTTTAGAAATGTATGACTGAGGTGCACCTCAAAGATAAGCTATCTAAAGGATTTTACATCCCTGTAGACGTGGAGAGGTCTTGTTTACTCTATGCTTCCTCCAGAATACACAGATTTCAAATATAAAGCAACATTTTGGTAAAAAGTCTGATCTTTTATTAGTTCAAAGCACATTTTATTGTCTTCTGTCCAGAGCTGCACTGGGATGATCGGTTTATGCTCGAGACGTCTTTTATTTTGAAAGGAAATTACATGAGCTTCAAACATAAATAATTTCACATGTTGAGAAAATCCTTGTTTCATTTTATATTTTTGATTTCATTCATGCCACAAAAGAAGCATAATTCATATTTATCATTAAAAACTGCATTTTTTAATGAATTCAAAGATATTGCAGCTTCTACTAGTTTTTGATTAGCAGAAAACAAGCACAAATTGCTCTTTTAGTGTTAAAAGTTAAAGACCCTTGTTCTAGAAAATTATACATTTTATTATTATTATTTTGGCTAAAAACAACATAATTAAAAGACCACTTTTACTATAGAATAAATGACCTGAATGAGATTTTATAAGAATATCTTAGAAATGTGAGCCCAAAATAAAGACTTTTTCATCAGGCAGTTCAGTACTTCTTATTTTTAACTTCTTATTATTTTTTTTTTTACATTTCAACAATTCAAAACAACATTACTTTATGTTAAAGACAAAACGTGTCCAAGATGTTCAACGAGTATAGCTTTGAATGAGTCATTTTTTCACAATGCCATGCTTTATACTTTTTTTATTTATTTAACTAAAAATACTTTCACTGTTATTTCCTCCGTGTCCGGGTTTTACTTTTTTATTGAATCTGTTTCAGAATTCTCACTTTAGTTTGATGTTTTATTGCTGTTTTATCTGATACCTATTTTTTGTGTATTTCTCTTAAACTCCTTTTATTGTTTCTATAGATATTAAGTGTAAAATAAACTGGTTAAAAGATTTCTTTCACAGGGAGTATGCATTGTTGCAGAAAAGTTACAAACACCAGCACTGCACTACTTTGCAGCAAAGCTGTTCAAATGAAATTTAAATAAAAAATAATAAAAATGACCCAGGTTTTACTTCAAGTAGAGCAATTAAAAAGCACTCAATTATAGGTGGATAGCTCTGTTATGTGGACATCTCATCAGGCGTAGGCCCATGCCGTGCAATCACATTACATGCTGTTTGAATTTAATTTCTTTCTGAATCTGAACTTTGGGATAACGTCCTCATCAGAAGGTTTTTCTTTTTTCCTTTAACCAATGAAAATGGATCAAGCTGACAACCATGCATCCTCACACCTGCGACCAAAGCAGAGTATGTATTGAAGCTAACACGCGTGCCTTTGCACAGTGGGAGGACGCCACAACAGCTGCAGGAACCCGGGGAACAAGCAAAGTGCACACGGAACCTCCAATTCGGAGTACAAATCACCTGTTTATACCCATCGCATCGGCTACATTTAGCTCAACACTTTACACACAGGCATTTACTATCTCAAAAATGCAGGAAATCTGAGTTTAATCACAAACCAACAAGATTTGGAATCTTTTTTTTTTTTTTTTAATTAATGTTGGCTGCCACGATTTGTGTTTTATTGAAATATATGAAAAGTTTGAGTATGTTAAAGATTTAGCATTTAATCGTCACCGGCAACACCTCAGGTGTTAAAGGGTTAAAGTTGACTGATAAAAAACCCCTTCTATTAAATTCTGTGGCCTTTCAAATATTTCTATACATATTCTGAGAGAGACAAATCACCCAAAATGTTTCCCCATTACTCCTCTAGACTGATAAACAAATACACTCAACATTCTTTGGAAACAATCATGCGACTGATATTGTTTTGGCAAGTTTATAATGAGGTTTTTAAATATGCACCTCCTTATCTTAACCCGTTCAGGCCTGAAGCAGCCCGAGCTGCAACACCTATACGTTGTATCAGGTCTTAATTGGATAAATATTCAAATATTCACAGTATTTGAAGAACTTCCATCAACAAAGAATCCATTTGTTATTGTCTGACTTAATGAACTTTCATCGTATTGCTACCGGGTCTGTCTCCTCCTGACACCCACATACACACACGCTAGACTTCCCTTTGTCTGGGTTATCGCTCTGAAACCCGGAGGAGTCAGAGATGAATCCCAGGCTAATTCTTGGAATCAGCGCATTAGTGAGGTGATTAGCAGCCTCACCACCCCGCTGCTCAACAAGGAGCTGAATGTTATTAACTATGCTTGATATTTCTGTCTGTGCTATTTTAGTGTGCAAGTCGGTGCCTCCAGGAGCTCAGATCATTAAAAAATAAAAATGTTGTAGGCAAATGTCAAATTAGATAACACAATACTTGTGTCTGTGGGCATTTGTTTTTACAACAACCACTCTTTCATTTGCTCATCATTGTTTGAGGCCTGTGCAACATCATAAAATCACAAAGATATCCAAAAAAAGAAAACAAATCATCAGTTTTCCAAAAGGTCATGATCTTTACATGAATGATGGCTCCATCCCCGACATCCTGACTCTGTCCTCAAAGGAAAAATATTGTGCACTTTTTTTTTTCTTTTTTTTTTTTAAGTCGACAAAAATCACAAGTAAGAACAAGTGTGCTGAAAAGTGAGCATTCCCCACATAAATCACCTGTTCTGGAACAGATGTGAAAACACTTTCATAGCCAAATGAGAATTCTGACAACATTTTTTCCAACTACCAAGGTGTCTGCATACTAAAAAGGCTGTTCAGCCGCATTGACAGCAGCGCGCATGAGATCTAAACCTGTTTGAGTGGTGATTGGAGCCACATTAGAACAATAACAAGACATTCTGGTGCTAGAATCTGACAAAACAGCCGTTTGAGTTGACACATTGCTCCAAATGAACTGTCCAGGCGTTTCCCATGGTAACAGATGGGTCAGTGATCAATTTAGGGAAAAGAAGAGATATAATCGGCCATCTTTGTTACTAGCGGATAGTCTTTTTTTCCCCTTGCTGTTGTGCTCCATCAAGATTGCAGAATGGCTGAAAGAATCATGGAGGCATCCCTGAAGACAAGTCTGAGGACACTTTAAGGCTGGACATGTGTAACAATTTATGTGCAATATATTAAATCTCACTTATACCCTGTTACTTTACTTCTAAAAATTTTTTTGCTTTATGTACTTAATCCTACATGCACCTTCGAACGTGTACTACACTTAATAGTATATTATATTTTATCTTTTTTTCCCCCTTTTTTTCCATTTTTTTGTTTTTTCCTTACTGTACAACAATTGTGTGTACAGATATCTCCGGACCTCTTTGGCGAGTATATCGACTCTCCATCACAAGCATTTTATTGCGCTATTGACCTGTGTTGATGCTGCAAATGACAAATAAAGCTTAATTCACTTCCTGTGGGGAGAGAAAAGCCTTACAATGTCATAGGGAGGTCAAGCAAACATAATCACAAAAACTTCTAACTTCCATTAACAAGATATTCAACATTCATTGTCTCACATCAAAAATTAAATCTCACCAGAAAGTTATTTTTGTCTTGTATCAAGTGTAATAAGATATTTAAACGAGAAACTAGACAACAAAAATCATCCCCCCCCTTGGCTGTCAGGATTCTACGCTTGTGTTTTTGTGGCACTTTTGTCATTTTCTGTTTTCCTCGTCAGTCTCTCTACAGGTTAATCATCCACAGCTGTCTTTATTTAATTAACCTCAGTGTATTTAAGTTTTTAGTTGGTCATGGTCAGGTCACCTGTTCTGTCAACGTTTTGATCTCCTTCTGCATTTTCTCATGTTGTGGTTAATTTATTAAATGATTTTAGTTTCCACCACTAAGCCTGGTCTCCTGCGTTTGGGTCCTTCATCCCCCATTCCTATTTAGCATGTATTTGAAGGCAAAAACTCTTTTTTTTCTTAACTGGAATTAAATTCAGGTATTTAAGTGTTAAAATATCAGGAGGAGGAGCTAATATCTTCTATAATTAGATGAATTCACAATAAAAGCATCAATCCATCCAATTTCCAAACCTGCTTTTATTTCTTTCTGCATCTCAGGGTTGCTGGAGCCTATCCCAATCACTGTTAAAAAACGAGGCACGTTCTTTTCCAGTCCACTTCAGGGCCACTCAGAGACTTACCACACGCATTTAAAAACCTGAGGGGGAATTCAGCGATGACCAAAGATACCTGCTTCTGGACTATGGGAGGAAGTCAGATTGCTGATGACAATAAAAGCGAATCACTTTAATATTTGGGGTAAAAAAATATGGAAGAGAGGTTGATTATTTTCCATTTAACAATAAGTGACACAATAGAGTAATAAAGATAAAACCAGATTTTTCAGTGCATGAAAAGTAGTAGATTTGGGGATTCCCATTTTGTCCCCCATGAGATTTAGATGTCGGTAACAATGGATGACATTTATTGAGGACATTGGGCTTTGATTGTATACCAATTTCTAACAGATTGACCTCAACAAGATTTTAACATTTTTTTGGATGTTCTATTGAAGTCTAACTATCCTATAACCAACAAAAGATGTAAATGTAAAAGTAAATGCGGACTCTCCAGAAGTAAAAACTTTTTTCTGTTTACGCTTTGGTGACTTTAGACTAAAGCAAGAGCTGAAGGTCAAACACATAAGGAAAGTGAGACACTTTTCATCAGATGTGCCAGCACCAGATGGGACAAATGCTTCAAATCTCTGTGGAGTCATTGTAAATGAAGCTGCATCCAATTAAAAGACTTCTCTCAAAGGTGCACAAGAATAAAAAATGGACTTCACAGCTCATGTTCACAACAATTTACACATAGAAGGAATGCTCAATGTTTGCATTACCTGATATTTCCCAGGAGTCCCAGAGAATCACAGCTTTAAGGTGAGCATCAACATTTACGCGTTCACTGATTTACTTGGCAGAGAATATGTCACCTGAAAGTCAGAAGTGTTTGGGAGGGAAAATGCAGCCGTGTAATGAAGCTGGGAGTGACATCAGTGATTAAGGAATTCAGAATAAACATTTTAGTGAATTAATTACAATTATTTGTGATGAGACTAAACACAAGATGGTGGTTTGTTAAAGTTCCACTCTTTTAATCTATTGTGAAAGTGTTTCTAGTGGCCTTTTTTTATGATTATGTCATTTTTAGCCAAAATGTAAAAATTTCTGTTGTATTTTTTAGGAAGTAATTTCGTCAATAGTTCATCAGTAAGCCTGCGCCTACGTTCTGACATCCCTCGGTTTACATTCTACCCCCCTAGCTTACAGCCCCTCACAACCCCAACCTAGCGTTACCGGTGCAACAAAAATGGCGACCGATATTGGAGTTATCTGACTGTTTTATTAAATTCAGAAAACTTATTTTTCTGCACCTTTCATGTGCAATATATACAAACAGACAAAAAAGGCATGTCTATAATAAATTACACATTGTTATGTGGATGGGCATATACTATTTACAGGTGAAAATAGAAGTAAAATAGACATCAAGATTGGGAAGTTTTTAACTCCTAGTTTTTATTTGCATCTTATCATATGCTCCTAATTCGTTTTGAACAAATACAAACTTAGAAATGCTATATAAGGCTACAAAATAGTTTAAAAAAAGACAGGTGTGCGTCAAGGAGAGCAGATTCTGAGGATGATTCGTCACTAAACTGCTGCTGAGCTCCAGAATTTGCTTAGGTCCACATGTCAGTTAGTTTAAATGAGGGAAAACGCACATTTTACACAAAGTGAATCATCCTCTGAGTAAGAGCTCCTCTGCAAAGAGAAACCCACAACAAGATCCTAATGTCAGCAACAGTTTATCATGAAAGTTTGGCCAAGAGAGGGAGAGGGAGGCGGATGGAGTGAGGTAAAGGGGAGGGAGGGAGGGAGGAGGGAGGGATGGAGAGGCTCTCTTTGCATTCCGACCTGTGTCGCTCACTCATTTTCTGATCTGCGCCCGGGATGCAGCCTGGAGTGGAAAGAGCCTTCCTCCCCGTGATCTCCATCCATGGTAGGTTCCTCCTGTTCAGCCTTAAATCCTGCAGAACCAAACCAATGTCTTTTAGACTGTTTATCCCCCAGTGTCTGTTTGGAAAGGTGCGCAAAGTTTTCGGTTAGTGCAACAGGTGTTTGACGCGCGCCCGTGTTTTCCTTTTCTGCGCAAAAGCAAGTGTTGTTGTTTTCTTTAACTCCATTCTTGAGGTCACGGCGGGGCAAAAGTTATTAGGAATATTCGCTTCCTTTTGTAATGAAATCAGCAGGCAGGGGTGATTACGGATAATCGTGTTGGAGCGACAGTAAAGGCTCAGCTCTGGTTTTCTGTGGCGCGCCGATGCGTACGGAGCCGTGGATTTTTTCCATATCCAAGCCTCCATACCTGCCTTTACCAATCTGTGGGTACTCAATGTTCATATTACCGATTAATAAAAGCAAAGCAACATCAAAAACATTCAAATTTCTTCTGTTTTTATCGTAAGCTTGAGAAATTTGATCTTAACGCATTGAGAAGCTCAAAGTAATAGAAACAGCATTATGGGGGCTGTTTTCCTCCTTTTCCACTTTGGCTTGTTTAAATTAGAACATTAAAAGTACTTTTTGAAGCTGGTGGAATGTAACCTTTCTCCCATCCTCCCTTGAACCATGATGACCACATCACCAAAGCTGGTGTGCTGTGATAAAACTCCATAAATCTCCATGGAAACTACCCACCTTTGCAGCATCCATTCATAACCGACCCCAATACCTGCTTCTTCTGCCATACTCCAAATGCAAACACGGGGGTCTGCGTGGAACAAGTGGGCTTTTATTCGCCTATGCTAACTCCGTTTAATGTGAAACCGTGACGAAAGAGTGAGTCACTTTCTGAGGATGTGCCACTAAAACCTGGCCTCCTCTTCTGTTTGGATCTTTCTCTCACCAAATATTAATTGAATGATTTTCTCATTCTTCCACCCTTCTTGAGTGTGTCATCTATGAGTAAGCAGGAGCACAATTCAGCAGATGAAAAAGACGAGCAGACAAATTGAATTTTGATATTATTTGTCCAGTCTTTTATTTCAGCGCAGTGATCTCTTTATATTTTGGTACATTTGCAACATTTGTTAAAGCCCTTTCAGTTCTGGATTATTACTCAATTAAGAAACAAATGGATCACACTAATATACAAAATAAAAAGGCAATAATATTAAATAAAATATTAATAAACCAGAAGCAAAATAAAAAAAAAACAGAATTTAAAATGACACAAAAAACAATTTACACAGAAATCTAAGGTATCCATGCCGAATCGTCACTTGCGCCCATGGCAACAGCCTCATTCCAGTTAGCTCTCATAAAAAATCGATACCCCAACTGTCAAGATAAAAGCTTTTTTAGCCGCACAGCGACATACTCTTAAACAGATGTCCTGCTGTGCTTTTTACATTCAAATGTAGCTCCGCGATTAAAAATGGACGGGTTCCAGTTTCATCTACAGTTCAACCTAGGCTCTCCTCTTCCAGTGATACAGTTTGTCTATTGCTGTGTTGTTGATGGGTTACGCTGCCTTCCCCATGAGTAAGTGTTAAAGAAAGCCATCTGGACAGTGAAAGTGAGGGAAGAATACAGTTCTGAGGCCATTTAGGCGATTGAGTCCAAAACATAGAGGCAAGAAATTTAAAATAGAGGCGTTTTTACTTGTCTGTCTTACAGGAAGACTTACTAAAATCTATTTAATTAGTACTTTCTTCAACCTACTCCAATAAAATTGTGTTTTAGCATGTTCTTAAAGCTTTTTTGTTATGGTGGAGGACATATATAAAGAAAATTAAGATTAAAATTGCTTTTCTGAGTATTTCTTTACTCAAATCATTGTTAATCAGGACCAGATTTTTTAAAAATGCAGTTTAAGAAAAGCTTGAAGTTGTTATACAAACTACAATCACAAGTTCCCTGGACCATTGATGTTAGCTTGAAATTGGGAGCAGTAGAGGTTATAAACAAAGGATGATGGGATGTCAGTGGAGGCTTACTTCCACACCGTCCTGCTCACAACTTGGAGGTAAATTTCGAATGAAGTACTGGCGGCAGCTGTAGACAGCTGTAGAGTTTTTGGAACACCATAGAGAATCAATGGCAAACGGGTAAGAGGTTTTAACTAAACACTCAGCATTTTCTGCAATCACGACTTGGCGGGGCAAAAGATAAACTCTGGTGGGCCAAATTTAGACCACGGGCCCACTTTGGGCAACCATGATCTAAACCGACTCAGACTAATTGCTGTCAACGGGTTGCAGTCGTTACAGTCGTTAGCCATTTGGCGGTAAACGTATCAGGAAGTGACGGCGAAAGCTCTGGGCGGATTTTGGCATTTCCTATGGGTGACGTCAACACCAGGTCATATAAATGATCTATGATAAAGTCAACATATTCACAATTAAAAGACCACTGGGAAGGCCTTTGATATAGATCAAAAGAAGATCCAAGAGGGTCTTCAAATGTTTTCTTTGCATTTTTACTTCAAAGTGAGAAAAAAAAAAAAAACTTTACAGACCTGTGACTTGTCCTTTTTTCATCTTTTCCAGATGTTCGGATCTCCAACAAAATGTACCACAGACCGAAGAGTCAACATGCCATATTTTTGCCACATAAAGGTGCGTCCATCTTCTGCCAGGAGTATCCTCCTTACTTTGAGAAGTAGGATCGTACGGCTGTGTCGACACTCTGGCCAGCAGCTGTCCGGGACGTAAAGATCTCCATCTCACCTCGCACGATGGAATCCAGTCTGTCACCTTCAGCAGATCCTTTACATTTCAACACCAACAGCTATGTCAATTACAGCAACACCTGGAGGGGCTTCCCACATGGTGACACTCTGCGACACAATCACACCGTGACCCTCCATGACCACCTCCACAACGCCCTCCTGGGAGTCTTCCTGGGGCTTCTGTCTCTCCTCACCGTTATAATGAACCTGTTGGTGCTCTACGCTGTGAAAAAGGAGAAGAGCCTCCACACTGTGGGGAACCTGTACATCGTTAGCCTGTCTGTGGCAGATCTGATCGTCGGGGCAACGGTAATGCCTCTGAACTTGGTGTATCTGCTGGAGGATGAGTGGAGGCTAGGTCGAACTGTGTGCCAGTTTTGGCTGATTATGGATTATGTAGCCAGCACGGCATCCATCTTCAGCCTGTTTATCTTGTGTTTGGATCGGTACCGCTCGGTCCGACAGCCTTTGAAGTACCTGAAGTATCGGACGCGGGGCAAAGCAAGTGTGATGATATGTGGAGCCTGGCTGCTGTCGTTGGCGTGGATTATTCCTATTTTGGGGTGGAGGTCTTTCTCGTACGTCGATCTCAAACCCGAGGAGGAGAACAAGTGTGACACAGACTTCCGTTTCGTCACATGGTTTAAGGTCATCACTGCGGTGTTCAATTTCTATGTACCATCCATTCTGATGGTGTGGTTTTACACGCATATCTACTTGGCAGTACGACAGCATCTCAGAGACAGAGAGAGAATCATCCATCCGACAGATTCCTTTGGGGAAAATGAGAACGGGGGAAATGTTCCCTGCCCTGAGGGACGGGAATCCAAATCACCCAAGACAGACACTGAAGATTCAATAAAACGATTAAAAAGGGAGAAACTGCTAGATCAGAACACCATTGACCAGACTTATTCCCTTGAAGACTCAGATAAAACCAAAGCTGCTCCTTTTAGAGCTCACAGGAAAATTGGTGTCAAGTGCCAGCAGACGTCACTTCTCTCTATGACAACAAAACGACTCCGCATGGTACATAAGGACAAGATGCCCCCAGAAGAGAGGCAGCCGTGCGGCGAAACCTCCCTCAATCCTCCATCAGCGCCTCAGGATGGGACTTGTCCAGGTGGAAACCCTGAGAGCAAGCTTCAAACCTCCCTAAATGAATGTCATGTCACTGTCCCCAACTCTGTGAGCAGAGTCTGTGACATCAGTCAGGTGTCAGACATGCAGAGGTACTCGGACGTGCTCTACAACAGCTTCGACCCCAGTCAAGCTCTGCCCTGGCCGGAGGAAGGTGTCGAGGACGCCAGAATAGACCCAGAGAACGGGGTGACTCTGAGACAGGCGTGGCACAGGTTTATTGACCAATCCCGTCACCGCATTCAGAGCCTGAGGATCCACAAGGAGCACAAAGCAGCGAAGCAGCTCGGCTTCATCATTGCTGCTTTCTTACTGTGCTGGATCCCCTACTTCATCGCTTTTATGGTCATGGCGTTTTGCAAACAGTGTGTGCACCACGATCTTCACATGTTCACCATATGGTTAGGGTACTTCAACTCCACACTAAACCCGTTTATTTACCCGCTCTGCAATGGAAACTTTAAACGAGTCTTTAAAAATATCATGAAGATTCGTTTTTAACTAACCAAACCTCCACAAAATAGTCATATAAGCACAAGTTTAAATGAGTTCAAGCCAAATATAGATTGTGGTTATTACATTTGTCCGTGTTTCTGTTCAATTTGACTTGGTGTCAAAGATAAGGTCAAAACAGTACTTTTTCACTCAAACATTTCAAGGGGTCATCAAGTATTAAGAATTACTTTGTCTAATCAAACTGATTGTCTAAAAATAATTTTTAATATTTTTAAATGCAGTAATGTCTGTTGGCTAGGCAACAGAATATATTTCTGTCTCCCTAAAAAAGAGTCATTGTTTTTTACCTCCACTTTAACTATTTTGTATGACCCACTTGACTCTGGAAGAATGGTGTAAAAAAGTAGTATTATGTTAAAGGGCCTATACCATGCTTTTCTTAAACCTTTTGGAGTAAACTGTATCTATATATACGATCATATATTACCTTTGACACACTAAAAAAAACAATTATTTTAGGAAATATGAGGGTGGTGCACTGCACAGTTATTGTTTAAATAAAACTTTTGAGTTAATAGAGTTAAGAAAAAATTATATTATCATTGTGATTTGCCGTCCCCTCCAACCTAGGCGGCCGCCTGGGTTGCCTTTGCCCAATGTCGGCCCTGCGTACATCAAACCGCACGAAATTTAAATGCTAAACCAAATTACCGTTTCTTGGCCATCGTTACACTGGATCACAACACAAACAGCACACACAGCCGACGTCTGTACGACTATGCACGAGCCGGGGTAGCTCGCGAAAGAGGCTAACGAAGTGTTTGTCTTTGCCTGGGGGGTGGTGCTGGCAGCACAGTTTCTTTCTTAATGAGCCATTCTTAATTTAGGACGTAAGTTCGTGAGAGCCATTGACAGTAAAAATCACCAACTCAGTGACCTTGTGGTTGAGTGTCCGTCCTGAGTCTGGAATGTCGCGAGTTCAAATCCCGGGTGAGTCATGCCATAAACTCACTGCTTGACACTCAACATTTAGGGGTTGGATTTGGGGGGGGGGTTCAACAAACAAATGGTTCTCGAGTGCAACTATGTCTGCTGCTCACCCCTCCCCCAGGGGGTGTGTCAAATGCAGAGAACAAATTTCACACACCCAGGTGCGTGACAACTAATGGGACTTTAACTTTAAAATAATTCAATAAATTAATATGTGCCAATGGTGAGAACCCCGCTCCTTGTGCTGAGAGTCCAGGTTTTTAGAGGATTACTCAGAAATGCGTGAATGGATCAAAATACCACTTTGGGGTTCTTCATAGTGGAGAATGAACTATAAAATACACTTAAAAGCTCAAAAAATTGATTTTGCATAGTATAGGCCCTTTAATTCAAATAAATTATTTCATTTAAAAAATCAATACTGACACATTAAGTGATTTTATCAGGCTGTGCTTATCTTGTCTGCTTACTCTCATCATGAATGCAAAAAAAAAAAAAAAAGAACAACCATTAAATTGAAAAAAAGGTTTATGACTTTCATCTGTTTTAAAATGCGATGTAGCATCTGTTCTTGTTTCATTAGCCTATAAGCGTAGCAAAAATCCCTCCACGGTGCTGTGGAAAAGTGATCATAATCATGAGACTTCTGTACTGTATTTTTATGAGACGATTTGTTACAGACCGATTGAAGACAAAAACATCTCAGACTTAAAGCGTTTGGCGACCAAAGAAAGTTAAAGGTGTTAAAAAATGCAAAAAATGTAAAACATTGTTTTTGAAGTTTAAAAAGGAACCTGTGTTGTATTAATTATTTGTATTTTTTTCTATGTATTTTTAAGGTGTACAACTGGATATCTTTTTATTTTATTTTTGAATATGGTGTCTAAGTTAGAGTGGTAAAGATGCCCACGATGTCTAGATTGAACAAGGGATTTGCCAAATCTGCCCTGTGCAGTCCTGGATGAGTCACGGCTCTGCTGAAAAAAAACAAGTTGGGGGCTGAAGCTAAGCTTAAAGTAGAGCTTATATAAATGGTTTACATATAAGTGCACATAATCTGTTATTAAAAACTACGCTGTTTTTTGGAGATTTTTATTGTTTGTACTATTTTCTGTTAAGTGTTACACAGGACAGACGATTGTTAAACAAAGGGGTCAATGCTGGTTGTTCTCCTCACTGATTGTGTTTGTAAGTTAATACATGTGTTTAATTATCATTTTATTTGTGCACTTCTACAATAAAGTCAAACAGATTTAATTTCCTCAGGGTGTTGTTAGTGGAAATGGGGAGCAAAGGCATCAAAAGATCCATTATGCCCTAATTAAATTATTTCTATAGACCAATTAAAGTTTGACTGACCTGTGAGCGTCGCCTTGAAAATACTCAATCCCCCCCCCTTTTTTTTTACATCAAAGAAAGCAAAAATTCAAGAAAAAAAATCTGAAAGGGCAAATTAAAGGCCTTTTGAGTGTTTTTATACACTGTATCACACTTAAGAAATCTGTTGCTGAGACAATTTGTTATTTCCAAATAGGCAAGTGTGATTGTTTTTCCCAAATATTAATTACAAGTGATCTAACATCAAAGTAAACTGCATTAAAACACCAGGAAAAGCAGATCTTTTACATAAACTCAAGAAACACAACAAGCGAACAAAAAAAGTTAATTTCAACTTTTAGCAATCTGCTAAATTAAATTCACCAGCCTTTGTCACCTGTGCAAATCTTTTGGTTTCCTGCATGAAATTAGTCTCACGTGACGACAATCTCTTAAACAGTCCTTGTAATTGTACACTCATTTTGGAATAAATACAGAACTGAACCTGGCAGAAGCAGAAAAGTGCAACACCTGCCTGCCTGCCTGTCGGAAACCAAAGCTACAGAACTGCAACAGAGTGGTGACGCTCATAAAACTAAACTAAAATACCTACATGAGTCATCCAAGGGCATGTTCCTGAACCTCATATGTGAAAATGTGGCTTTGATTCTGCAAGAAGACCAACTGGGATGTTTAAACTCTCATGTCTATCTGGTTTTAACAGTTTTACACACAAAAAATAAAGATTTTGCAACAAAAAAATTTGTTTTTTTAGCTGCTAAAATGTTTCTCTCAGAACATCTTATCTATAATCATATAAAATTCTCAGACAACTGTAGCTTTTAATGTCTCAGAATTCCCCCAATAAGATGTTCTTTCACCTGCTGTATCAGTTTTTTCTGATTCCCAAGTGCTGAAACAAGCAAAACATGAAGAACTAGAAAAGTTGCATTACCTTCGATAATGTGAATGCTTTTTGCTGAAAGAAGTAGCTGGAAATGCAAAAACTATTTGCACAATGTTAAATTTTCTAAAAGACTGGAAATTATGTTAAAGAACTATAAAAGAGAGCTGAAATTGACCTAAATTTCTGAAAAAATGGTTGTTAAACTGCTTTAAAAAAATGCAAATTTTGCTAAAATATTCAGTTTGTTACTTAAATATGAGCTAAACTTCACAATAGCTTGAAAAAAGCAGTGGATGCCAAATTAGCCCCCAAAAAAGCTAGCACATTACTTAAATACTTGCTGAAACCCAAAATAGCCTAAAAATATTCAGTAAACTAAATTTGCCAGAAATGTTAGCCTGTTGCTTAAACAGAAGCTAAACTCTAAACTAGCCTAAAAAACCCCAGTGGATAACAAATTTGCCAAAAATGTTAGCACGTTGCTGAAATAATTGCTAAAATCTAAATAAGCATACAAACCTCAGTAGTAGCCAAATTAGTCAAAAAGCTAGCTTGTTGCTTAAATACTAGCTAAACTCCAAAATAGCCTAAAACTACTCAGTAAACTAAATTAGTCAAAAACGTTAGCCTGTTGCTAAAATAGTAGCTAAACTCTAAATTAGCCTATAAAATCCTCAATAGATAACAAATTAGCCAAAAATGTTAGCATGTTGCTAAAAAATAATATAAACTCCAATTATTCAAAAAAATATATAAAAATTAAAACATATCCCATGAATACATTTAAAGGCTTCTTGCTGTCTTCTAAAAATGTTGAAGTTGAAGACTTTCTCATTCATTTCCTATGGCGAATATATCAAATATATCAAAAACTATAAAGTTTATCATTACAAAAAATACAAGTAGTAATGTCATGAACAAGCTGAACATGTTGATTCTATGATTGTTGAAATCACTGAAAGTGTGATTGAGTTTTTATGTGCCTAAAAAAAGTACAGAAAAGAGCAGGAGAATCAAAAAAACATAAAAGAAAAAAAAACAGCATAAAAAGATTTTTTTCTTTCTAAGTGAATCATAGGAATGAATATGGAATTAACTTAATGAATGAAGATTTTCTTATTTGCCCACAATGTCTTCAAAAAACTGAATAGGCTCCAAAATTGTTCTTGATGAGCTCTTTTTATACAGCAAGGCTGAATAATTATAAAATCTATTTGCCGCTAAAATATTTTGAGGAATCGGCATGCGATATTTCCGTTTCAAGCTCCTGTGCTGAAAGATACTTTTGATTCGTTTTTGAATGTTTTAATCTATTCTAGTTGATTGCAAAATTCCTTATTTGTTTAGCAGAGATTGTGACATTCACTATGAAAAGAGAGTTGGCTCTGAAGAAAAAAACTCATTTTAATTTCAACACGTGTTTGAACCATATGAATTCGCATCACTCATACTTACACAGTCAAAGCTGTTAACCGGCAACACCAGCAAACATGTGCCTCTTCTGCATAATCTGCTGATCCCACTAAGTGTTACATGCAATGTCTGCACATATTTGCCTCTTAGCATTTCTGAGCCAAAAACAGAACGACCTGCATGGATTTATCTGTAATTACGTCTTATTAAACAGATGTAGATTGTCATGACACTTGGGTATTGTCTTCTAAACGTGCAAGAGCCCCACATTTATTGCCAAAACCCAAGTAAATAAAACTAGCTCTGCAGGTGGCCTTTATTTCTGCAAATTCCCAAGTGAGCTTATTCTAAAGGAGCATCTGTTCTGGACATAGAAGATACAGAGATCTTATAAAATAACAGTCACAGGTTGAAGCCGCACAGTGGCATGAACCCGTTTATTCTAATAAAATATAGTTTGCAGTTTGTGCGTCAATCAATACTGCTTTTGACGAGCAGTTTTTGTTCCTTAACCTTTACCAGACACTGTTAAATTCTATTGACGGTCGAATGAATGGAAAGAAAAGAGTGAAAAACATCATTTCCCGAGGCTGGAATCACAAACAAACGCAACGCTTTAAAGTTGGGTGGTTATCTTTATTTCTCTCTGGGCAGATCGCCAAAGCATCGCAGCCCCATTCAGCTGCGCGTTTTCACAAATATGTACCACTGGACGCTTTTTAAATTAGATTTAAACATTTATTTAGGCGGCCTGTTTGTGGACCTTGGGAGAAGGCTGGATTGCCTAGAGAAAACACAAGCAGGCTCTGGGGGAAAAAGTAAATTCTGACAGAGTCATCCCATATGGGATCTAAAATTGGAGCTTCTTGTTGTGAGATACCACCACCGTGCTGCGCTGTGCTGCACAGTTACTAACATTAATCCTGTTAATCACACGCTGTTTTGAACTGCTAAGAAACAGAGGCATTTGCAAGATAATACTTGCCAGCACATTTTATTGTTGTTGTTTTGAATTTTGAAAAACAGAAAATCGGGAAGGAAGCTTAGTTTTATGAGTCAACATTAAACCTTTTTTTTGCATGTTTATCTCTTAAAAATGGATGAAGTGTTTCTTACTTTTCATAGACTAACTTGCTCGCATTTACTGTAAAAATATGGCTGTAACAGCTGCAAAAATATATCAACAATGGAGTTTTTTACCAATTTCTACTTACAAAACTTCATTAAACCTTTTTAAAACCCCTAAACAGAATTTAACTCCCATTTCACAGATTATTAAAAGAATATACTGACTACAGGTGAAGAAACATGTTCTCTCTGGTGTCAACCAAGAATACATGGATTTTGTACTTATGTCTGGTAAATAGCTGGTAACTATCATGTAATATATAAACTTTGGTATACACTGCTTTATGGAGGATGACAA
>NC_050516.1:27377881-27377985 GCF_002922805.2 Oryzias melastigma
GTAACTATCATCAAATATATAACATTTGGTACACAGTACTGTTTTATGGAGGATGACAGTGACCATAACTGCTAATATATACAGTATATATATATTGGTTTGTT
>NC_050516.1:27378063-27395825 GCF_002922805.2 Oryzias melastigma
ATATATATATATATATTGGTTTGTTTATTTAGGATAACGGCCTTAAACTCATTATTGGAAAATCCCAATAGTTTTACTCAAGATTTCACCAAGGATTAGAGCTCATCTCTAGATCATGAGATAATATCTTATTTCAAAAAACAGAAAAAGAGAATTTTATTGGAGATCACTTAATGTAGCTTATCTTCTCAAATGACAATACAAGTTGTTTCTGATCAACAAACGTAGCAAAATTTAAGTTAGACCGATAGTAAAATAATCTGTTATAAATTCATTGCAATGATAGGAAACTTGAATTGTGATTATTCTATGTTTACTATTTTGGTTCAAACCAAGGACAACCTTTTTTTTTTGGACTCTAAATGTGGTAAAATTTATAGTTTATTTATTTTGAGAAAACAAGCTATAATTTGACATCTTAAAAAAAAAAGTTGTTTTGTACCATACGTGTTTGATGTTTTCTTCTGTACTTTTCCTAGGCATTAATTGTAATTTTAAAAGTTCATTCATAACATCCTGCAGGAAATATATAACATTTTACAAAAAGGGATCTTTTAGGTTTTATTGCAACAAAATAAAAACAAGTATTCCTCATAGGTATTATTTGACATCGGTAAAGCAAAATGTTTATGTAGCATTACATTCATACCCAAGACCATTTTTTGTCACTGTTTACAGTTCATAGAGTCTAACTATACTCCTCACAAAAATTAAAGGAACACTTTTTATTGGGCCTGGCATGAATTGAATTAAACCCATCTGATCATTTTCTGGTTGGTTAAGCAGCTGAGGGCCTCGTTAATCAATTTCAGCTGTATTGGTGTTCATCGAAGTAACAACAGGTGCACTTCAGTGGCAACAATTAGAAAACCTGGGAGGTCATCTCTAGTTTCTCCCTCTTGATCTTTTTTTCGTCCTGATTTTAGCTTGCGTAATTATCTCTACTGGCAGTATGAGGCAATTCCTTAACCCTACAGAAGTTGCACAGATTTTCCAACTTCTCCAGGATGGCACATCCACACGTGCTGCAGCAAGAAGGTCTCCCAGCACAATCTCCAGAACATGGAGGAGATTTCAGGAGAATGGTGGTTACTCTCGGAATGCTGGACAGGGCCGTAGAAGGTCCTCAACCCCTCAGCAGGACCGATACCTGCTCCTTTGTGCAAGGGGAACAGGCTGAGCACTGCTCATGCCCTACAGAATGACCTCCAGAGGGCCACTGGTATGAATGTCTCTACCCAAACAATCAGGAACAGACTTCATGAAGGTGGCCTGAGGGCCCGACGCCCTGTAGTGGGCCCTGTGCTCACTGCCCAGCACCGTGGAGCTTATATTTGCTCAAGAACACCAGAATTGGCAAGTCTGACACTGGCGCCCTGTACTTTTCACAGATGAGAGCAGGTTCACCCTGAGCACCTGTGATAGATGTGAAAGAGTCTGGAGAATGAATGAAATGGTTTATTTCAAGCAATCAGGTTAACACTTAACAAATCACAAGTTGATCACTTGAAAGGGAGTGGAAGGAAGCGAACTTATATAATCCCACCCCGACTCGACCATACCATTTCTCTCTACATAAATTATCAATATCCGGTTCAGGACTTAATATCAAATATGACTAAAATCAGGCTATTAAGGATCATTCATATCATTAATGTAATCAAGTTTAAGCATCCACGACAAACCATTTATATTAATCAGTAAAGAAAATTAATACCATAGTGATTGCAAACTTTTCAGTATCATTACTGCATATTACATAAACAATAATCTAATATTCTTATTGAAAAAATACACTTTATAAAATAAGCTTCAGGTGTACTACCTTTCGCTAATAGTTCATATTGAACTTGTAGAAACTTTGCAAGGTATTTGCAAAAAATAATAACAAAAAGTCTTCTTTTTGTAAGGCTCCAAAATAATATGTACTAGTGCACAATATTGAAGATTTATGCTACATATTTGTGACTGAGTATTTAAGTAGGTGTTGTACAGGATTGAAACAGAAAGATGTCAAATGCTTCACGTGCACACGTAACCACTCCACCCCTCTCCAACGGTCCGGGATTCCTTCCATTCCGCGTCTACATGGAAGGAATTTTTAACTTTCCTGCGACCAATTTTGGGGGAAAAAACATTTAAAAATACAGATATCTGTCTTATAAGTTAGAAACTGTGAGCATACAGTCGTTTAACTTTGTGAATCAATTTATTTTTTATTAATGAAAAACTGTAACCCCCAGAGGAGGAAACACTAGTCAGCTCTCCGTGTTATTTAGCTCAGCTGTGGTTCGCTCTCGTCCGCTTCCTGAAACTGTTTTATTATCCGAAATGAAAAGAAACGGCGCGTACAGGTTTCTGTCAGTGTTCTCCTGTTTCATCGTTTGCGCCTTTTTGTTTCTTTTCTGGTCTTTCGTGTTTTACTCCATGCTGCGGGCGCCGTAAATGACTAAAGCTGCTAAGCTAAAAGGGAGCATGCTACCTTCCCACAATTCCTTGCTTTGTTGACAACTTCTGCGATCACGTGATCCACCTCACCAGGAAGTGGCAGTTGAGGGTGAGTCTCGTTCATAAATTCCTTTCTCTCTGTGGTTTAACTTGTATTCTGTGCTTGTTCTTGTTGCTACACGTAATCATTTCGAGCTTTTTTCTTTAGGGTTCCTCGTGGTTAAAACGTTCAGTTTGTTAAAACGGCGTTTTTTTGGCTCCACTGAGACTTTTTGAATGGCCTGTTATGCACAATATAAATAAATTACCCCCTTATTTTCCCTGACAGCATGCAAATTGTAGCGTAGAATCACCAAAATCGAACAAATAAATAATTAATATGCCAAGATGGGTTCTGAGAAATGTCTTTGGATCAGCAGGAACAGTGGAGGTATCTTAAAGTAAAAACAGGAACTAAGTTTAATGATTCTTTCTTCTTTAGGCCTCACTCCAGCTGGAAACTCATACACTAACTGTTAGTCTGGATATATAGTGCTACTTTAATTAGATAATTTACAAAATTGCAAACGAAAAAATATATAACTGTCACAGTAGCCAAACCGTGTAACACAAATTAGAGCAAGAAATGTTTGTGTGAGGTAAAAGAAAAGGGAAGGAAATGTTGGCTTGTCTCTTAAGATTTAGTTAATCAGGTTATGTTATCACAGGATTTAAAAAGGCTAATTCGGAACAGTGTATTTCAACCAACACTTTTTCTCTGATAAAAATATCAAGGTACACAACCAACACAAAATGCAAAATGCCAAAAAAGAAAGAAAAAAATAGAATTTTTTAAATCTATGTCAAAAATACACAGTAAAAATGTTTTTGAAAAAAAAATCAAATACACACAAGGAAAAAGTCTTTAAAAGATCCGCTAAAAAACAATATTTTTATTGGATTGGGTATTTTTCACATAATGAAACTCATATACAAATTTCATTTTAAAAAAATGAATTTTGAGTATTTATTTATTCAAATCTTTGTGAAACAGTTGCAAGTGAAAAAAAAAAACTTTTAGAAAAAGCTTAAAGTACGATTTTTACGGTTTTTTATTCATTTAGCCATTATTTAACCAAGAAAAAAATCCAATTGAAATCCACTGATCTCTTTTTCAAGGGAGTTCTGGTCAAGAGGTAAAATTACACACACCCAAGACATGTTATAGAATTAAAATACACCTAGAAAATAAATAAATGTGATGAAATAAATAAATGCATTAATTTAAAACAGTTACAGGTTAGAGATTTTGCTTCCAGGTCCTTCATAATAACATCAAACTGAGACAAAGTTATGAGCTTTGAAAGAGGAATTGCTTTTTTTCCAGAAAGTTACAGTCCGTAGGTGACCTGTATTGAAAAGCGATCTTTCTTTTTTCTGTTTGCACACTGGGGACAGACAGCAAGTTGACTCCCTGAGATCAAAGAGTATAAGGTCCATCAGATCTGCGCTGCAGAGCCACACTTAAATATAAAGGAAGACGTCAGAGGAGTCCCTTGTATTTAAATTTGTGCCAGTGTGTAATTCTACGAATCATTGTTATGAAATAAAAGAGGCATGAAAGCTGAATCCAAAGTGCGCAGAGCCTTGACCAGAGCATGTGTGTGTAAAACATCCCAGTATTCTAAGACAGGAAGAAATAGTCAATAGTCAAGGGTTTTTGAGAAAAAAAACTATAAAAATAAACTTGTAACATAAGGTGTCGCAAAATGGGGTGGGACCACACAAGACTTTTCTTCTACCCACTCCTTTACAAACACATTGTTTGCTAAATTTGTATTTTTTTTTATTCTTATATTTGTATTTTTTAATTCTTGTGTTTATTGATCATTTTGTGTTTGAAACAAAAAACAACAAAAAAAAGTATTTTTCTCGCATGAAAAAAAAAAAAATGTTTGTTTCTGAAGGATTTAAAGTCACAAAGCCACAAGCTCCCTGCTCCTCTCCATTCCAATGAATCCACTCACTTCTTACTTAGATTCATGTACTGTCTTTGTTTTCCTTACACATGTAAACAGATGGTAAATGATAAGGGGCTGGGCTTACTCTACACCAACAGTCCCGCCAACAACAACTCAGAGGCAAATTTCTAATCTTCTCTGCAAAAACCTTGTCCCAGAAAAAAAGTTTTTTTTTTTTTTTTAATTTTGGCTAATTTTGGCTTAATCATCATCAAAAAAAACATTATGCTTTATCATTTAAAAAAGACCACTAGGAACACTTTTATAATAGATGATTGGAGTGGGACTTCAATGACTTTTCATTTTTTATCTACTTGGTGTGAAATCTGGGACTTTTTTGATGAAAGCAGAGCTGATATTCTGGCAACAGTCAATGGTTTTTTTAGCCCAATTAGGTGAAATTGAATAATTTCCCACTGCACACTAGTGTACACTGATTCAATTAACACTGATCTAGAAGACCTTTTGCTACTTAGCCAAGTAGTTTTTTTTTTCAGCTCCTCAAAATGAATTTAGTGGAAATGTCCACATATTTACTTTACTTAAAAAAAAATAATTCAATAAAACTGGTCTATAAATTTTAACTCCAAGCTCTATAAATCAATTCTGACTTCTTTGGGTCTGCAGGTGGGAATAGTTTACTAGTACATCGGATAAATCTGTTTATCTTTACATTTTGACCATCTCTGTTGACTTAAAGTGGTCCTTAGAGCAATGATGCCCATCTTCACTTCCACGTTGTCAGGATGCTTTTATTTTTTATAAACTTACATTTCATCATTTTTTAAGAGTTAGTTCATCCAAGACAGCCAGTGTAATTGTTTATGTTTTGAGATCTAAACAATGAATGGTCCCATGCTAAACACTGGAGGTCTGGGATGTTTCTGCTCTTGTCCTGGTAAATTGAAATGTACCAGACTCTCAGATCACTCCGTCTCCTCAGAGCGTAATTATTTACTGCACTTAATCTAAACAAGACAGTCAATAAGTCATGTGCTTTGAAGCTGTAATATTATAAGGGGAGATAATTCACTTTTTTTTAGGGCTGTGGCGCCCCTTTCTGTGTCTAGGGGATCTGGAGCATAACATAAAAATTAATCAAGAAAAATGTGTGACAAAAACACAAAAAGAATGTCTTCATAAAAAGATAACAGATTTATTTACAAGAGAAAAAACTAAAAAACTAAATCTGAAGCAAAATGCTTCAGGGTGAACCTGAGCCAAGGCCAAAACAGAACCCCACCTGACTGAAATCCAGGTAGCTTGCCTGCAAAACAAAATAGTAAAAAAAAAGAATGACGAACACTAACAAAGCGTTAGTCTCACAAAAACGGGCCACTAACCACACAAACACGGAACACTTGCTACAAAAATATGGAGAGTTAGCCACACAAACGCAGAGCGCCAGCCACACAAAATAGGACCGCAAGCCACACAAACACGGAGTGCTAGCCGCTCCAAAAAATCCTAGACACTCCAACGAACGCTAGCCACTCCGACTGCTATCCACTCCAACGAACGCTAGCCACTCCAACAAACGCTAGCCACTCCAACGAACGCTAGCCACTCCAACGAACGCTAGCCACTCCAACGACTGCTAGCCACTCCAACGAACGCTAGCCACTCCAACGAACGCTAGCTACTCCAACGAACGTTAGCCACTCCAACGAACGCTAGCCACTCCAACGACTTCAAGCCACTCCAACGAACGCTAGCCACTACAATGACTGCTAGCCACTCCAACGAACGCTAACCACTCCAAACGAACGCTAGCCACTCCAAATGAATGCTAGCCACTCTAACGAACGCTAGCCACTCCAAATGAATGCTAGCCACTCCAACGAACGCTAACCACGCCAAATGAATGCTAGCCACTCCAAACAAAGGCTAACCGCTTCAAACGAACGCTAGCCACTCCAACGAACGCTAGCCACTTTAACGAACGCTAGCCACTCTAACGAACGCTAGCCACTCTAACGAACGCTAGCCACTCCAGCGAACGCTATCCACTCCAGCGAACGCTATCCACTCCAGCGAGCGCTATCCACTCCAGCGAACGCTAGCCACTCTAACGAACGCTATCCACTCCAGCGAACGCTAGCCACTCCAACGAACGTTGGACACTCCAATGAATGTCAGCAACTCCAAACAAACGCTAGCCATTCTAATAAACGCTAGGCACTACAACGAAGGCTAGCCGCTCCAAACGAATGCCAGCAACTCTAAATGAATGCTAGGCACTCTAACAAATTCTAGTCACTCCAACGAACGCTAGCCTCTTCAGTGTTACTCCAATGAACGCCACCCACTCCAAAAAACGCTAACTACTCCAATGAATACTAGCCACCCAAATGAATGCTAGCAATTCCAAACGAACGCTAGCCACTCCAATGAGCGCTAGCCGCTCCAAACGAACGCCAGCAACTCCAATGAACTCTAGTCACTCCTATGAACGCTAGCCACTTCAACGAATGCTAGCCACTCCAATGAACGCTAGCCACTCCAACGAACCCACACGTAATCAACAAGGACAGAAACTCAAAGATCCACAAAACCACAGAAGTCCCACTCTGACAGAAATAAAATACAAAAGGCACAGAAACACAAAGCCTAAAGAAAAAACAAAACCAAATGCAGCCACAGCCGTAACAAGGGCTCATATAGAAGCTTTAATTCTCACAGCTATGAATGCCAACTTGATTTCAAATAGTATTTAAGTGTTTTGCAGTTCTACTATTAACAGTAAGTTGGTAGGAAAAGGTGACTAGTAAATACAGTGTAAAGAAAAATGTTTTTATTTTTTTTTATATTTTTTGCCCACTTTTTTGTTCTATTTTGTGCTTTTAGAGCTCGTTTCATCTGAAGTTACAATGACGTCTGACATCGGTGGAACGCCGTCGTCCGCTGCAGACCTCAAGCTGCAGTTTGCCCCCTTCAGCAGCGCCCTGGAGGCCGGCTTCTGGCATCAGCTCACTCAAAAGAAGCTCAATGACTACAAATTGGATGAAAGCCCCAAATGCATCAAAGGATATTACTACAACGGTGAGCGATCTGATCAGGTGGTGTCACTATAATAAACTCTTTTAGGTACAATGGCAGCTTTGAATTATTTCATCTCTGTTCATTAAAAAATGTCCCCCGTTTATTTGACAGGCGACCCCGTGGGCTTACCCACTCGCCTGACTCTGGAGTTCAGCGCATTTGATGTGTAAGTGGGGGAGGCAGCATGCTGTTGACAGAAATATGATTATAAGTGGTTGTTTTTCATTTTACAAATCACAAAAATATGAAATAGAATTTGAAGCCTATAGCAATATTGCTCTTTTTTATCAACCACTCCTGTGCTTTGTTAGTTTTTAGCTACTGACAGTGATGTGCATTTAAAATGTCCTTTCTTTTAATTACAAGCTTAAAAAAGCCTTAAATCTAAAGTATATTTCCAATCTATCTTGATGAGTGGATTTCCTCAGAATTCACAGTTGTTCCCTTCTCTGTATTCAATTCTAATGTGAATGAAACGGCTTGTACTTTATTATGAAAGGCTGCTGTGAGTTCTCTTTGTATAGACTTTTAAAAGCTTTAAATGAGCTCCAATCAGGTTAATTCTGATATTTTTGTTGGATGTGGTTCCTGGTGTGAAGATGATGGCTCCCCAGGTCATTTTCAACTTTTTTTTTAAAAAGCTTCTTTGAACCTCATTCAGCAGTTTCAGCAATTTGCTTAAATGCTTTAAAAGTCAATCAAACAGTTAATTTATTCTTTTTAAAACGACAGGAGGTGCCTTCTGCAATCATTTTTGTACATAACTGCATCAGTCTCAGCACAGACAATAATAATTAGGGCTGGGTATTGATCATTTTCAGAGACGATTTGTGGCCTTTTATTGTGGGCAGTCTAAGGCACACCTGTGCACTAATCATGATGTCAGATCAGCATCTTGATGTGGCACACCTGTGAGGTGGGGTGGATTATCTCAGCAAAGCAGAAGTGCTCACTATCACACATTTAGACAGATTTTTGGACAATGTTTGAGAGAAATGGTAATATTGTGTATGTGGAATGAATTTTAGATCTTTCATCTCATGAAAAATGGGAGCAAAAACAAAAGTGTTGCGTTTATATTTTTGTTTAATGTAACCCTCCGCTCCCTAAAATCCGCCTGCGTATTCCCAACCTAGTCTTTCTTTGAACTATTACAGGCTCCTCGTTTTTCCCTTTTCTTTTTGTCATTATAATGAGATCAGTTACTCATCCGGTGGATAAAGTACAGCAGACGGATCGACCTTTGTTTCATCATGGAGGAACGAGTTCCCATGTTGCATCTCCGGAGCTCGCAGCAGCAGGTGGAATTCCTCCTATTTTAGCTCTCTGCGTCTCGCTCCCACCTCTTTACTACAGACCCAGCTGAGCCTATCAGCAGTCATTCCAGGCATTTTGAGAGGATTCATGTGAAGTGAAGGATGCATCATCTCTGCTCCTCCCATGGGGCCAAGGACAGATTTTTCCTCCTTCTCAATCTCTAAAAAAAAAAAAGTATTTCTTGTAATCATTTGTGGGTAAACTTCTCTATTTCAGAAAATACACCAGCAGTTAACATTTTTCAAATGGAAATTTAATTTACTTTTGTTCTTGGCTAATTCATGGCTAATTGGTTCAATTTGGTAAAAAAAAAGTAGACACCACCACTAAATTGAACAGATGGAATTTTAGGATTTATTAAATGATGAGAAAACATTGTTATGGCAGTAAACATTTCTTTTCTCTTTGAAGCATCATCTCTGTATCATAAAAGGCTTTTTGCTTTAATACGGATCATTTTCCTGGAGACACACTCATCCTTTTCACCAGGAAATAGTCTGCTCCCATTTTCTACCAGGAAATAGTCTTTTCCCTTTCTCCACAAGGAAATAGTCTTCTCCCTTTCTCCACAAGGAACTATTTTTTTTTCCCTTTCTCCACCAGGAAATAGTCTGCTCCCTTTCTCCACAAGGAACTATTTTTTTTCCCTTTCTCCACCAGGAAATAGTCTGCTCCCTTTTTCACCAGAAAGTAGTCTTCTCCCTTTCTCCTGCTGTCTCCCCAATATCCCCCGTCTGCTTGTGCCATTCTCAAATACGTTCAAAATCCATCCCAACATGTCGTGCAGGTTCCTCACCTGAACATTCTTTGGCGTGTGCCACCACACGACGTTTGAATGCTAAATCAAATAAGCGTTTCTTGTCCATCGCTAAATTGACTCACAACACAGTCTGCACAACTGTTCACGAGCTGGGGGTGGGGGGCTCGTTAAGCTAGCTGATCGCCGCTAGCTTCGCGAGAAAGTGTTGGTGTTAGCCTGGGAGTGGGGCAAACTCTTCCAGGAGGAGGCGGTTTTCACCTTGTGATGTAAGCATGTGAGAACCCGCTCGTTTTCGTGGGTATGGGAGGGGCTGCTGTATAAAGCGCAGGTTTTTAGAGGATTACCTAGAAATGAGTGAACGGATCAAAATACCGCTTTGGGGTTTTTTATATTGAGGAATGAACATTTTAAATACACTTAGAAGCTCAAAAAGTTGATTTTCGTGGTATGGCTCCTTTAAAAATGAACATAGCTAATGAGGAGATTTAACACGAAAAAAGTGCCGAACTGTAGGTTGAGTGGCAGGTTGAAGAGGGAGACAGGAAAGCCTTGAGGAAGCTGGCATTTAAGTAACACAATAGGGAATGAGACTAAAACAAGTGTGTGACTGAGTGTAAAATGGCTTACACTTGCAGAAAGGCCGTCGCTGTCAGTTAGACAAAAAGCTCACCTATAACCCGTCACAAGTGTGCACTGTCAAGACAAAAGAGAGGAGGATGTCCACACAAATGCAGCTCCCTATAATTTACTCCCCTCGCTTTGCTATGTATGAAGGACGCTGACAAATGCAGGTTTAAATCAAATCTGAGAGGCTCTGATAAGCAGGCCAGGCAGGTTTATTCCTATTGAACAATTCCTATTCCAAGTAATTCAAAGTGCTTTGCAGAAAATGTCAAATGAAGCGAAAGAGTCAAATATCTCAATCAGAACAGTCAAATCACACAAAAAAAACACAAGAAAAACAATAAAAAGAAACTTTTACAACAATATTTAAACATTTTGATGGAAAACCTCTATAAACAACACTAGAAGAGAAACATGCATTTAAAAGACATCATTTTTCATGCTACTCTCACTTGAATATTGTCAACGTTGAAGCTTGTTTGACATCAGGAAGGCTGGTTCCGATGTTGGCTGCATAAAACTGAAACACTGCTTCACTGTGTTTAGTTCTAATTATATCACCGTTCGTATCATATTTTATATTTTTGAGTCTTGTATCTCATCAGCACAATCCAAACTTTCCTCAAAAACCCATCGTGTTTAACCTAGGTCCATGTTTTCTGCCCTGTAGTTCATCAACATTCCACTAGGGGCAATAGAAGGGCTTTTTTTTTTGTGGTCATTTCAAAATGGCTGCTCCCATAAATCTTAAAAACTCTTGGTAGGAAAAGTTTTGCAGATTTTCCAAACTTGATAGTTATAATGGAGAGTTGAACATGGCACAGAAGAAAAATGATTAAGTCCTGAACCGGATATTGATAATTTATGTAGAGAATATGGTATGGTCGAGCCGGGGTGGGATTATATAAATACGCTTCCTTCCACTCCCTTTTAAGCGTTCTACTTATGATTCATTAAGTGATGTTATTACACGTATTGTGACCTGATTGCTTGAAATAAACCATTTAATTCATTCATTCATAATAACTCATCTATTGTTATTCATTGTTTTAAATTACTACTTGTTCTATTGAATGTGAAATGTGTTGTTTATTTATTATACAGTTATACCATGTTAAAAATGTGGATCAAATTTGAGACAGCGGGTAACCCTTACCAACGTACAATAATTGATACTATTCATGTCTTATAAAACAATGGTATTGCAAATTTCATTTTATGGATTTCATTGAAGGGTTTAAAAAAATTTTTTTGTGCAATTATTGCTAATATTTCAGCTAAATGCTAGCTTTTTCAACTAATTTGGGCTTTTTTCAGGTTTCTAGGCTAATTTTTAGTTTAGCTAATATTTTAGCTTTATACTAGCTGTTTTGGCTAAATTAGACACTTTTTCCACTTTTTAGGCTAATTTGGCATTTAGCTAATATTTCAGCTACATGCTAGCTGTTTTGACTAATTTAGAATTTTTTGAGGGATTTTTTTTTGGCTAATTTGGCACTTTGCTATTATTTTAGCTAGCTCTCAGCTTCAGCGTTTTAAGCTATCAGCTTCAGCGTTTTTAGCTATCAATTAAAGCATCTTCAGCTATTAATCTATCACTGATATAATGCTATATATCTAGTTTTTAAAGTGCTTTTGTATTATTTTTTTGTGAAGATTACAGAAATGAACTATTTAAAATTTGGCTTTGTGTGGCTTTCTGGAAAACCATAAATGTTTACAGTTAGGCTGTGATTGCGGCACTTTTTCTGTTAGTCTACAGACCGACCCCGGCCCCCCATCAGAGAAGAAAACAGTTACGTGTCCCTTACAAGAAAAAGTTTGGGGACCCCTGTTTTAATCAAAATGGGGCCCCCCTGGCCTTGCTGGCTGCGCCCTTTCTGTTATTTTATGTGTTAATATTATTATTATTTTGACATTTTTTAACTTGTGCTATTTTTCATTTTTAAATATATGTCTGAAATAAAACATCATCGTTATCATTTGTCCTTTCCTGTCCCCTCCATTAACATAAAGGCCAGTCAGTCTCATCACAGACAGCAGTTTACAACACATCTCCCATTTCCAGAAAACATTATTTACCTTTTGGCTTTGAACCAAGACAGTTCCAGGGCGGATTATCACTCGATGATTTATTGTAATTCACTGAGGCCGTTTCGTTATCTGTGCCTTTTAGCTGCGTTTAAGCTTGCTCATCTCTGCTGATCTGAATTTATTTTGTCTTTTTTTTTTTTTTTAAGTCCCACACCGTTCATTTACCTCTCCAATATTTTTTTGCAGTGAACTTTCGTCTCCAGTGCCGTCATGTTTTTGTACATGGTCTTGTCATTCATTTGTTGGGAGAGAAGATGTCCTATTGCTGTTTAGTTAGGCCACGCAGGAAATGGAGATGCTCTCATTACAGTAAAAGGGTTTACTTTTTCTCTTTTGAAAGTAATATAAAAAAAAAAAGTTCAGAATGAAAGTAGCTAAAATATATAATATAAAATAATTGAATACATTAAAAAAAAGCAAAGTAAACCGAGCCAAGCAGGAAAGCTTTTGTGCTTTTCAAGCTGAAGGAAGAGCCATTAACAGCCTTAAAAATGATCCCTAAAAGCTTAAATTGTATTGGAAAGAATTGCAGTCAGTGCAGAGCAGCAAGTACAGGAGAGATGTGGTCAGAGTTTTTTTTGTTTTTTTTTTGTAGTAGAGACAGAGATGGATTTTGTGCAACCACAGATGGTAGATTGATCTTCACCAAAGTAAAAGCGAGTTCTAATCATCCAATCCAGATGTAATGAGTACACGGATCACTTTTTTGATGAGCAAGATTTAACTTACCAAGAAGTTTTAGATGGTTTAAGATACTCGTAACCACCAATTTTTTTTCTGAGGATTTACTCAATGAGCTTAAAGGATCAATAAAAGGTCAATACCATTGAACTATTCTGTTTTCTCAAACACATTGATTTCAGTCTTAATCTGATTTGAATTTTGCAACCATATAGGCAGTGTATCCGTTTTTAGGCGAAGATTCTACAAGCTTTTAGGGAAGGGGTGGGTAAACTACGGCCATATGCAGTCCGTTAAACTATTTAATCTAATTTATTTTATAATTTATTTTTTAATAATAAAAAACTATTTAATCTGGCCTGCCAAACCGGAATAAACCATTTAAATTACCCGTATTAATGTTTTATTTTCCCTATAGTTCAGGTGCCTCTCGACGGATGGCGCACTACAAAAAAATTCCGCCTTGTTCAGGCACAGAAAGTTTTCCTACATTCATGTAGGGTTTGAAGATTTGTTGTTTTTCTTCATTTCCAAGTTGGACAATACATTTTCAGAATATTCCAACACTACATGAACGCAACCCAATCAACCCATTGGTTAACATAGCACAAAAATGAGAACAAAAACCACAATTTTGAAATTAAAAAAACAAAATTTGGTGTTTTAAAGTAGTTTTCAGTCAAGTTTAAGGCATGTTTTTGTCCAGAGGGCCAACCAAATGTATCTAACATTGCTGTAGCTATTTCAATAACACTACATTTAAATGAACATTTTATTGCAATGGCATACTTTTCATTTCTTACCATAGAATAAATACATTTAAATATGATTTTTTTTTTGCCAAAATCCCTGTTAATTTGCCAATTTTCGCAGTTCATTCCCATTTAGAAAGTCGTAGATTGTATGTCTTGTCTTTTAGCGCATTTTCATGGTAAATGGCGTATACTTGTATAGCGCTTTCTACCCTCCTTCGAGGGCCCAAAGCGCTTCACAGTCACAGACCCATTCACCCATTCACACACACATTCACACACTGGTGGTGGCTCCGCTGCCGAACACTGGCGCCAACCTCCCACCAGAGGCAATTCGGGGTTCAGTGTCTTGCCCAAGGACACTTCGACACATGGGTGGGCAAGGCGGGAGTCGAACCTGCTCACTTCTGATCAGGAGTCGACCGCCCTACCACTGCACCACGGCCGCCCCTCATGAAGAATATGAAAATGTAACTTAGCCAACCACATCATGAATTATACACACAGTTTTTAGAAAATGCTTAAATTATATTTATTTTATTAAATGAGCCTAAGGGCCGTTGGATATTTAAACAGGGCTGCATTTGGCCCACGGGCCACACTTTGGACATGCCTGTTAAATACGATCAGTTTACAGTATCAACAATTTTAAAGGCAGCAGTGAGATATAGTGCTATGGTCACACCAGGCATGTGAAGCACGTTCAAGAATGCACTTGATGTGCATTCTCGAATTTGTGTTTAGATTATGGTGTTCACACTGAACAAGCAGGGAGAGGTTTCTTCTTCTTTTTCTTTTTTTTTACTGTTCACTAGCGCATAACCACCACGTACAGTTGGAAGAAGTTTGGTGTGAAATATCGAAGAGGGGCAAATTTTGCTCCAGACTTTTTCCTTTACGCTCTATTCCAATATGTGAAAGACTTGGTGACATATTATGGAAGCATTTGTGACTCATAAGTCAAAATAAAAGTTAATACTGGAAATGCTTTTTCATTTTCACAATGTAAAGGCATTACATGTCTCTTAAATGAAAAGAAAAAGCCATTCTCTGAATGGCTTTTTCTTTTTGTTCTTCAACACTCTTCATTCTGTAACTTAATTGAAATGATTTAAAAAAAAATGATATTTGACATTTCATTTTCAAAACGTTATTTTTTTTAATTGTACCAAAATTGAGTAAGAAATGTCAAGTTGAAAAATGTAAATTCATAAACAGAAATGTTCTTTCATTTTCTCAATGTAACTGCATTACTTGTCTCTTAAATAAAATGAAAAAGCGTTCCACTTAACAGCTTTTTCTCTTTCTTGTTCAACAACCCTCATTCTATGATATGATTAAAATGAAAAAGAAAAGGGCATTTGAAATTTCTTTTTCAAAAAGTTCTCAGGTAAATTTGTAACAAAATTCAATTGGAAATATCAAACTTGGCATTTAAAATGGATTAACATAAATGCTTTTTCATTTTCTCAATGTAACTGCATTACTTGTCTCTTAAATGAAATGAAAAAGCAATCCTCTTAACAGCTTTTTCTTTTTCATCTTCAACACTGCTCATTCTGTGCTATAATAAAAAAAAGAAAAAGAAAATGGCATTTGATAATTTATTTTTGATATTCCCATTTTTAAAAAATTGCAAATAAAGCAAACAAATTATGAGTGTTTGTTGTGTGCGGGGAGTTTAATATACGCTAGTGAGAGAGTTTTGGCATTAATTTTACTTAATAAACAACACAGATCTACAGTTAAAAGGTTATTAAAAAATATTTTATAAAATTATTTCAGGTCTGTGAAAAGAAAAAGTAAACATGACCGAATTTTGTTTTTTTTCACCCAAATAATTAAACAATTTTGTTTCAGGAAGTATTTATCTGTCACCCGGTTGGCTTTATGGGGGGAACAAATAGAGCTGTTTACCTTCTCTTGCTGTGTTCTGACATAAACCATTTTCTGTTTGTAGTGATGCTCTGACACCAGCGCGCTGCTGTCCAGCTGTTGGGACGCTGTACAACACCAACACACTGGATGCCTTTAAAAACATCGATAAGAGAGCTCTGCTGGAGAAAGAAGCCAAAGAGGTAAAGAGCCATCACAGATGCATGTATTCATATACATTCGTATCATAAGGACTGCCTTATAAAACCCATCAAAGCCGGGACACAATGTTCAAAAATCCCTACAGGTGTTAAAATAGTTTTCATCTTCTTTTTCTCTGTAGATGTGGAACGCTATATGTTCTGGAGCTGCATTAAAGGACCAATCTCTCCTCAGCAGATTTATTTTACTGACCTTTGCGGTGCGAATACTTTATTACTCAAATGTCTAATTTCCATATTTTAATGAGCTTAAAGCTAAAATTACTTACGTTTTTTTTTTCTTTTTTTGCTGCTTTTAACTGTGCATAATCTGTTTTCAGGACCTGAAAAAATATCATTTTTACTACTGGTTCTGCTTCCCTGCACTTTGTTTTCCTGAGGGAATAAAGATAATCCAGCAGCCTTCCATCCTGGAGCACATTTTCTCACCAAAACAGGTTTGGTTAATGATTTGATGCTACAAGTTTAAACTGTGATCATATCTTTGTTTTTATTCTATAATTCTTGATTTATTTTTCTATTAAAGTAACTTTGAGAGGTTAAACAAAAGACAAAATGTGAGAAAATGCTCAAATTTGTCTGAGAAAAGTGTGTAATGAGCCTTAAAACATCTGTAATTGTACTTCACAGATCTCACCTATCGCAGGTTATTTTTAGAACGTGATAAACGAGGGAATACTGTATTTAAAATCACCATGTTGCCTTTTTATATTATACATTATTTTACATATTATTTAATACTTGTATACACTTGATAAGGAACATCTTTAACCGTTGTATTATAGATGATAAATAAACCTAATGTGTCTCAGGTTACAGCGGTGAAGGACGCCTACGATGACCTGTGTATCAAAAAAGGCGCTACAGCGGTTCCATATTTCCTGATGAAGTACACAGATCACACTGTTCAGATGGCTCCACTTGAAGACTGGGAGACCTTTTTCACCACGACAGAGAAGGTAGCAACTTTCATTTGTTTTTTTGGTTCTGCAACCTGAGGCACCAAGACCACATGTGGTGCTTTTAGCACAAAATAAAATATTAGTAACTTTTAAGAGAAAGGTTACTAGATAGTCATTGATTTAATTTGATTGATTTGATTTAAAAATGGAACATATGAAGCTGAAAATTCTTTTAGAATAGCAAAAAGTTTCTGACATTTTAAACTTTTTTTTGACCAAACACCAATATTTTTTTCATTTTGTTTAATTTGAGTTTCAAATAATGTTTGCGCCAATTTAGCTCCATAGAAATCTTGCTTGTTTGTAGGTGACCAAATATTTATTTTCCGCAATAATTTGCAAATAAATTCTTTAAAAATCTAGAAAATTAGATTTTCCGAATTTAATTGGTCTCATTTTGTCTCTCATAGTTGAGATTGACCTATGGTGAAAATTACAGCCCTCTCTCATCTTTTTAAGTGGAGGAACTTGCACAATTGATGGCTGATTAACTACTTTTTTTGCAAGTCGATCATAGGTGTAACAAGAGAAAATGCAAATTTTTTCTGGCATTGTTTAAAACATTTTGTCGGAGTACATTACCTGCACTAGTATGATGCTGTTTAGCACAGGAAGTCTTTTATTTTGAAGGGAAGTCATATAAGCTTTTGTCAAAAGTCAAAAATATTTTCACATTTTAAGAAAATTATTCTTTCTATATATATTTATGTTTTTATTCATGCCGAAAAGGAATTATGATTCATATTTATTAAAAAAAAATATGATGACTGAAGAGCGGTATCAAATTTTCCTAAAGGGTAAAAGAAAACTTTTGTATGGAGCTAAATTGGGGTCAATATTATTTGAGACTCAAATAAAACAAATAAAAAAAATATTGGTGTTTGGTAAAAAAAAATGTAAAGTGTCCAAAACTTTTTGCCATTCTAAAATAAACATTATTATTTTCAGCTTCAAATGTTGTATTTTATAGGTTTTTAAAAATCCAA
>NC_050516.1:27396060-27426624 GCF_002922805.2 Oryzias melastigma
CTGCATGAAGCCCAATGAGGCAAATTTTCTTTGTGATTTTGGGCTTTATAAATAAAATTGAATTGAATTGAATTTGGATTTCAAATAATATTGGCCCTAATTTAGCTCCATATTTTGGCTCCTGCTAAGTTTTGATTAGTTGAAAACTGGCCCAAATGGCTCTTTTACTGTAAAGGGCTACAGATCCCTGGAGGGTGAAGTCAGTAGCATTATATTTTTATATTTTGTGCGTTTTGCCCAAATCACAAACTAAAAACGTTAAACTTCAGCAGATTACAAGTGAATATAACTTTAGATCTTTTGAGCTCAGTTGTCCACCATTCCATTATGTAATGTTAAGCTATTTTACCACCTCTCCTTCAGCAGAACTTATCACAAACTATTAAATGATTATCTAATCTAATAAACTGAAGTCTTTTTTTTGCATGAGCACACATTCCTCTGGTAAGGCAAACACACTTTGTTTGGTTTTGTAGGTGACTGTGGGCTTCTATGATCCGTGTACTCTGTCTCAACATCCTGGCTGGCCTCTGAGGAATCTGTTGGCCCTCTTGGCTCACCAGTGGTAAACTACACCTGCATTTCTATGTTTCTGTGTTCTGGGAAAAACATCACATATTACTCAGCCACTCAGAAAATGTACTTCCTGTTTGCTCTATAAGATGCTTCCTTTTACAATTTATTTTTAATACAGTGATTTCCGACCTTATTTTTATCTTGGACTCAGAAAAACACTTAAAGATCAATTTACAAGCCATTTTTTTTTCAACTATCTTCTCACGTATATGTTGATTTTCTTTCCTAACAAGCAATTTTATATATGTTTTTAACTGTAAAGAGCTCAGGCTTTACAACAGAATATGTAGCACTAGCAGAGTCCAAATAAAAAATAATAATATTAATAAAAATGTACATAGCAGGAAGTGCTGAAAATAAAATATATTATTTGTGTGTTCTGTTAGATAAATTCCTTTTTTTGCCTAAATGTCTGGCGGCACAGGAATGGTGTCAGGAGTTAAAAAGCAAAAATCCATACTGCAGTAGAATTGGTTGTCATGTTCTTGCTGATTTTGAAAGCAGCAATAATATTTTATAGATTTTTTCTCAAGGAGGAGAAATCTCTTCTTACTCTCTTTTACTCTGTTGCTTTAGCCTTTAGAATTTGAGTTTTCCAACTGGACTGTTGCAGCAACCCTGTTTTTGCTGTAGAACATTGTTTATGAAGCCTTCATCAGCACTGTATTTTCCTTCCCCTTTTAAATAATTTGCAATAATATTAAAGTTGATTGGCCAGTTATTTGAAAAATCATCTTTTTTGTATGAAAAAATATTGAATTTCTCATGTTCTCCTGCAGAATTGCTCATTTATAAGATAATGTTTGACCAGTAAACTGTTGGAAGGAACAGTTTAAATATTTACTCTAAGCTCAAGGGTGTAATACTCTAGGGTTGACTGTCTCATAAAAAAAAGGAAAACAGGTGGGTTTTAGTTTTATTCTTGCAAAAAAAAAGCCCTCCAGAAGCAGATTAATCACCAATCATCAATTATTGTGTCAATTGAAAAGATACATTTAGTTTAAGTGCTAAAAGCAGATGGTAATGCTGTGAAATCTGTTTATCACTGAGTAATTGATGTAGACATAGCAAACATGTGGTTGACCTGAAACATCCATTCGCTGCAATGAAACGGTCATAAAACTCTCTTTTTTTGTGGTTTATGCAGATCATTGACGCTCCTTCTCTGTTGTTCACTCAACCTTGTTAAATGATGTCGACCTTTATAACTGTGGGTCACAGCATTTATTTAGAAGCTGGTAAATGCTTCATATCTTGAGCTGTGGAAGCTCAGCTCTATGAAATCTTCTTTTGTAAATCAATTTGAGCAAAACAAGAGAAATCACACTGTCAAAAAAGGCACATCTAATTAAGTATAAAAGCTAATTTCCAGCCTTAAGTGACGCTCCTGAGCAGATGCTGCTCTGCTTTTCCCCCTTTAACTGATTCGATGTGTTCATCAGTTTCATATCTGACAAATCCTAATCACAAGCTTAAACACGCACAAGCTTACCTAACTGCTGTGTTAACACACACCTGATTGCGGCTTCCCAGAAAAGTGACAAAAATGGGCGCTTTAATAGAGGTCTGCAAACCTCCAGGGGAAACGGTTAATCAGCAGGTTGACAACATACGGCTGCTCCCTCTTAATTACTGAGAGCCGCAAAGTTCCCGCCAACTTTCCCACTCAACTTCTAATTTCGGCTTTTGACTAAGGAGGCAGGCTAAGACATTACACATCATTGTTCCTCTGAGGATTTTATATGCCTAGAAAGAAATGCAATATGCATTTTCTGAGTATCCTGTTTGCCTATAAAGAAAAAAACAACCTAAAAGTTGTCAAAGTAGCAAACAGTTGTTCATGGTTTTAAATTTTTTTACATTTTATATAAATTTGAAAATGATGTGAACCAAAATATCTAAATTATTATTTTTTTAATCCAAAAAAAATAAATGCATTTATTGGTTTGATTTATTTAAAGCATTGATTTTAGCCAAAACAACAAACTCAAATTCATTACAGAAAGAATGAAATGCATTAAAACAAGAAAATAACATAAATGTAAGAAGAAAAATAACATTATTACTCACTCGCTGAAGATATTGAAGCTTTTTGCTGAAGATGGTGATGCAATTTACCTTAATTGCTGAAGGGATTTGCTGAAAATGCAAAAACTATTTGCAAAATGTTACATTTGCTAAAAGACTAGAAAGTTTGTTAAAGAACTATGAAAGAGCGCTGAAGTTGACCTAAATTTCTGAAAAAAATGTTGGAAATTTGCTTAAAAATCCCAAATACATGCCATTTTTGCAAAAATATTTAGCGTGTTGCTTAAATATGAGCTAAACTCCAAATTAGCCCCAAAAAATCTTAGTAGATTAGCCTAAAATTAGCCAAAAAAAGCTAGTTCATTGCTTAAATACTCGATAAACTCCAAAATAGCCTAAAATTCCTCAGAAAACAAAATTAGCCACAAATGTTAGCCTGTTGCTAAAATAGAAGCTAAACTCTACATTAGCATAAAAAACTCAGTAGATGCCAAATTGCAAACAAAAAAAGTTAGCACATTGCTTAAATAATACCTAAACTCCAAAATAGCCTAAAATTCCTAAGTAGACAAAATTAGTCAAAAACGTTAGCCTGTTGCTAAAATAGAAGCTAAACTCTAAATTAGCCTATATAAACCTCAGTAGATAACAAATTAGCCAAAAACGTTAGCATGTTGCTAAAATCTTAGGTAAACTCTAAACTCCTTCAGAATCTGCTGGAATTACGCTGATCGTGTTAACATTTAAAAAAATTACAGTAAATCAAAGAACATAAAAACTGGAGCTTCAGTGTTAAAGGGTTATTTTTCTTACCCCATTGACAGATTGTTTTGCTTATTTGAACGTTTTTGACTTATTTCTACAGTGTCTGTGTTTGCAGTGTTGGTGAAAAAAGTGCAATAGGAAGACTTTTGACAGGGAAAACTTGAGTTGTCCGACATATAGAGAAAAAAAGATGGATCTACTGTGTTCAGGAGACCAGATGGAAAAGGAGCAACACTAATCGATCAGGAGCAGGTTCAAGCTGTTCTATCATGGCGTGGATGGAACGAGAATCATGAAGGAGGAGTTTGCTAAAAATAATCTCGGGGTGAACAGTGTCAGAGAGCGAGATGAGTCTGAAGGTGGAAGTTGAAGGTGTGATGTTGAATGCTGTCGGCGGTTTTGCCCCTCAGTTAGGATGTGAGCCAGAGGAGAATTGTGGAGGGGGATGGACGAGGTGCTCCGTGGTATCCCTAGAGGGGGGAGAGAGTGGTGCTCGGGGCACACTTTGAGAGACGTGGGTGAGAAAAACAGAGGTGACGGGGAAGTGAGGGCTAAGCTAGGTGTTCAGGACGGGAATGCAGGAAGCTGTAAAAAGAAGACACGGAGGTTCTTCTAGATGACTGGACAAGAGCTATAAGTGTTCAGGGAGATTGGGAGGAAGGTACTACCTGTGTCATCTGGAGTGAGGAAAGCAGATAAGAAGAAGTTCAGGAGTGTGTTAGCTCAGAAAAAGTGGGACACTGAGATGCGGCAGAGGGTGAAGGTGACAACGGCCAAAGAAAGGGCGTATGAGGAGTTGGAGGACACAAAGGAGGGACAGTAGAGGTGGATCTGTAAAGATGAACAAAGAAACAAGGACAGGGTTGTTGACAAGTTACACAAGTGTGATGGAAAGATGGAAGGAGAACTTCAAAGGTCTGATCATTTTAAAATTGTTAAAGAACCCAGTAGAAGAGGTGGATGCTGTGAAGCAGGAAGTAGCAAAAATCAGTGAGGAAGACAATATGGCCGCCACGACTAGTCGGTTAGACTGCGACAACTAATTTTATCATTTTTATGTTTTTACCTTGTTTATCTTTTAATTCCATGCAGTCCCTCATCAAATTTTAGCCACAGTGTGGTATTCATTTATTTTATTTTGTTATATAATTTTTATTGTTTTATTGTCTTTCAATTTTTATTGTTTTAACTAATGTTTTAACCTTTGCTGTGGCTCCTCAAATTTTAGCCTCAGTGTTTCCACTATTTTCTATTTTTTACGTCAAAACTTTCTTTTGTGAAAAATGGTTCCTTTGTTTCAGATGCCAACCTCATTTGATTTAATCTTGTTTAAATGCCAGAAACAAATGAAGGAAAGAAGCTGCATAATTCTTTAAATGTTTAATAAACCTAATAGTCCTTTTTTTTTAGTTAGCATATATCTTAAACACAGAAGACAATGAAGATGACGAGTGGAGTAGCATTTGGTCCTGCGGTAGTATAGAGAGATTTGTGGAGGGGGCAGCAACGTTGTCTCACACGATCTTGGTAAGTGTGAGAAGTGTTTTGAAGAAGGAAGATGTACAGAACTGTGGATGCTGCAGAGGAGTAAAGCCGATGAGTCACACAATGAAGTAGTAAGCCTAAAAATGAAGAACTGATATCATCATCACTTTGACGGCTAAACCACATTTAGCTGTCAAAGTGCGAAAACCTTTTCATATTATCTGCAACAGTTTTTATTTTTTTTTACAGGCCATGCTTGGTGAAACATAAAATCAGTCATTTCCTGACTTCTTTTTATGCATCAGTTATTAGTTGTCGCACAAATGGGTATTAATCCTAATTGTTATTTGCATTTGGAAGCAGGCAGTCTCTAAGCCTCACCAGTCTAGTGCAAGTCATTTGTTTTTCAAGGCACAGCTGGATGCAGAAAATAGATTCATTGCAGAAGGAAATGTGTTATTTTGTTTCAAGAACTCGAGAGCAAGAGCTCGTTTCATTTTAACACAGTAATTGTGTGAATGTATATTAAGCATTCACACAACAGTGAATCTCCTGCTCCAATCCGTATGTTTTTCAACACGTAAAAACTCGTCACTTTCAGCGATTTCAGCAATATTGGTATCAAAACGTTCAGCTCATTCAGGACATTACTGCTTTTATTTTTGGTATTCAAAAACTTAATATTTTTTAACTATTGAGCAAAATCATTTGGCTAATTTTCCTATCAAATGGTTTTTAAGCTAATTAAAATATTAGCTTATATATTAGCAACAAGCTAACATTTTTGACTAATTTCGCATTTACTTAGGTTTGTTTAAGCTATTTTAGATGTTTGCTAGTATTTTAGCAACATGCTAACTCTTTTTGGTTAAAATGTTTTTAAGTATGTTGGACTTTAGCTTATTTATTAGCAAAGTGCTAGGGTTTTTTTTGGCAAAAATTGGCAGAAAACTTGCAAATTTGGCATCTACTGATGTGTTTTTAGGCTGTTTTGGAGTTTGACTAGTATATTAGCAAAGTGCTAGCATTTTTTTTTTTTGCAAAAATGGGCAAATTTGGCATCTACTAAGGTTTAGCTCATATTTAAGCAACACACTAAATGTTTCTGTAAAATTGGCATCTATTGAGGATTTTTATAGTCAACTTAATTGTGAGATTATAACAGAATTTCAAACCATTTAGCATATTTCAAATTCAGTGACTACATTCAGCAAATAGCATTCACACTAACATTATTGAAGGTAATTCAAGTGACTACATTTTAAGATCTTAAAAAAGCCTCCTCTCCTCTTCCTCATTCTGAATGGGTTTGTGTGCTCCATCAGGGGTTCCAAGTTGGACGTGGTGGAGGTGCTGTGTTTCCGAGACAGAACCCTGCAGGGAAGCCGCTCCATTCAGCACAGTGTCATCTTCCAGATCCAGTTACCTGAACTCTCCAGCCATTCCGGTGATCCCAGTTTTATTTGTTTGCAACTTGTTGCACGACTCAATAATAGATGTCTCTGCTCATTCGGGCATTTGTAGTTTTGCTTATAGCTTTTTCTTGAAAAAGGCTTGAATTCATTCTTTTTTTTGAGCCGCTCTACTGCCCTGTTATCCTATGTTCTGCCAAACAAGGAAAGTTATTTGAATTTTAATAAAGAATCAGAGACGGGGATCGCTCTGTGATCTGTGGAAGCTTTCGATGAGCTAAGATCGGCAGGCTTTGTTTGCCTCAATCTTCCCCGTCACAGCAGTATGGCTTTTAATTAACTCACAGAAGATATATATTCATGCAGTGAAATTTGTACAGCTATTCGGTTTACATTTATGTTTAAAGGGATTAATCAATACCGTCTAATAAACCAAGTTCTAAATCCATAAGTGGACAGATGTGTTTACCATAACTCTAAAACTGGACATTTTAGCAAGTCAGTGAAAAAGGAGCATCACTTATTTCTATTACATTTTCTCTGTTAAAACTGGGCTTTTATTCAGTCTTCTTTGCAGCGTGTAGCTGCCAACGCCAGATTGTAGAGAGCAGTTAAGTGTTGCGCCAGCGTCTGCTGCAACATTAAAACCATTTGCTGTAGAAAAACAGTTTCTTTTGTTTTTTTCCTGCCTCTGACGTTCAAAAACCTTCAACGTTCGAACTATGATTCATTCCTAACTGCTTACATCCGACTAATGCGTTAAATCTTTTTAGTTTAAGGTTATTTGCAGTTGTAAAGAACATCACTAATCGACCTCTTCGCTCTAATTTTAGGTTGTCCTAAAAGTGTAGGTTGGGAAAAAAACGCAAAGGGAGCCATGGGACCCAGGATGGTCAACCTGAGTGAGTGCATGGACCCCAAAAGGTAAAAGACATTGAACCCTCGTTTCACTTAGCAGTCCTGTACAGTACGGTCTGGTTTGATCTGGTACTTTAAGTGTTTCCATTGTTAAATGGACCCATTTAACAGTTCTGACCCGTACCTCTTGAGGGCCCCCATCTGTATAGGTCCATAGAGAAATAGAACAGGATGGTTGGGGCGAAGCCGCTTTAGCTGCTCACTGATTGTCCGAAAGTGACGACATTAGAAAGCATCAGCATCGTGCTAAGCTAGCGTTTCCTCTTTACGGCAGTATTCTTTTTAGCCACACGCAATCTTCTTTCAAATAACTTTGAATTCCTGTTATACACGATGTACACAAAGTAAAGCAAGAAAAATACATTGTTGTTGCTTTTCTAGTCCTCGCACTGCAATGATGCAATGACACGCCACACCACGCATGCACCGTGAAAACAAACCGCTCAGAGGAAGCGAGGCCTAACTGGGTTGAAACACTCACCAGAATTAACTGGATCGTCCCGTACTTCTCCTCCCGTACCGGAATGCTCAGTGGAAACGAGGTTTTGGACGATGGATTCTGTAAAGCAGTGGTCTCTAACCTTTTTCAAACCTTGGACTAGTTTATTGTCAGACAATATTTTCTGTCAATCAGATTTTTTTATTTATCGTCTTGATTCCCTGAAGTTTCGTGAACAAAATGTATCTTCAACATCTGCAGCTGCTTTAAAGTTTATTTGAACACTGGATTTCATGTAGGAACCATTAAAATGTGATATTGATTTTCCAGTAACAGATAATTTTGAAAGTGGAAGCTACAAAATTGAACACCAACTTCAGCCTCGTACGACTTTTAAGATGCGAGGGATTTAAAAAAAAAAAAAAAGGTTGCTGAAACTGATATTTTCTAAAAATAATAATAAAGTTGCAGCATTAGACAGCTGGTTCTCAAATGATATGCATTATTATTATTATGGTTTAAGATAAGATAATCGTTTATTTGTCTAACATTGGGGAAATTCCAATGTTTCAGCAGCCTTACAAATACAAATAGAGGTGGATAGTATGTACATAGGACAAAAAGTTAGACGAGTCACAAATCTTTTCCAAAAATAAAGTTATAGTGCGAGAACAAAGATATATAAAAAGGGGGAAATTGCACTTGTGGTTATAAGTAAGATGACTTAGAAATCACACGTGTTTTAAAGTGGCAAAGAGGAAAGTGTAAAGTAAAGGGACTGAAGTCAGAAAATGCCCAGTTTGTGGTAACAACTGTCCCAATGAATTCATATTTGGAGTAAAAACTCCTAGTTTTTGTCTCTTTAACATAGATGTCTTTTATTTTGAAGTCAAAGGCTTTTCTTCTGTTTTCTTACTGGCTATTTTCTGCAAAAAGAAACTTTCAAATATCTTTGTTTTTTGTTGGTTTTATTAGCTTGGGTGAGTTTAGGTGGTTAAAAAAGTACTGCATGGTTTTTTAACACATCATGCATCAAGAATAAGTTGGATGTTGTGTAGTTTTCCAAAATAAAACTTCCTTCAGATTCAGATTAGAAATCAAATGAAAAACATATATCTTTTTTTTCTCTGTGGTACTGGAACCGGTCTGGTATTGGTCTGACGCCCGTGAATTGGAATCTTTTGCAGTAAATGAAGTAGTTGTCTATCCTACGTTTGTGTTCTAACTTCTTTTTGGATTCCAGGCTTGCAGAGTCATCCGTGGACCTGAACCTGAAGCTGATGAGGTGGAGGCTGGTTCCGTCCTTGGACCTGGATAAAGTGGTCAACACCAAGTGTCTCCTTCTAGGTGCTGGGACATTGGGCTGCAATGTGGCACGTACTCTAATGGTAGGACCAAAAAAAAAACACTGTATTAACCATTTAACACCAGAGCTCCAGTGTTTATGTTCTTTGATTCACTGGAATTATGTTAATCACGTTAACGGTTGAAAAGTTAAAGATTTTTTGTTTTAGCGTCACCGGTGGTAAAGGGTTAAAAGCAAATTTTAAACTTAGCTGAGCAAGATTCTGATGAGATTCATCGCTCCACTGTCAGGACCAGCCGGTTAACTCTCGCTCTTCTTACTGGGAATTCAACCCAGACTCATGGAACTGTTAGCACAGGAGTCCCTTTGGAAACGCTCCGACTTCAGGACAATATTGTTTTTGAAAAGTGTTACAGTTTCATGAATGATTTCCAGCATCATCATCATCTAATCATCTGGGGGATTCTGACAACTAACAGAAAGGGTTTTCAGTGTGTGGCTTTCATAGAGAAATCATTTTATTGATTTTGACTTGCACACTGACTCACTTTAGGTCAGACAGAATTGGTGTATTGTAATTAGGGTTGTCACTTTATTGGATTTATTGAAATTATTTAAATACAGGCATCTTAGCGAAATATTTTTTTTAAATCAAGTTAATCTCATTTTTGTGTCGCATGGTTTCTTCCGTGTTAGTGCAAACCTGAAGGAGCCTTTTATTCTGTTCAAACCATGGTCATTTATGAAAAAATAAATAAATTAGTTGCATTACCTGCAGTAAGGCTAGCTGTGAATGAGCTGAAAGTAGTCGCTGAAGATCCTGAAGTTTTTACTAAAAATGGTGATGCATTTTACTTTAAATCCCGAAGGGATTTGCTGAAAATGCAAAAAACTATTTGCATAATGTTAAATTTGCTAAAAGACTGGAAATGTCATTAAAGAACTATGAAAGAGCTGAAGGTTGACCTGAATTTCTGAAAAATGTGTAGTAAAATTACATAAAAATCCCTAATACATGCCAATTTTGAAAAATGTTTTAACGTGTTGCTCAAATATTAGCTAAACCCCAAATTAGCCCAAAAACGTTAGCATGTTGCTTAAATACTAGCTGAACTCGAAAACAACCCCAAATTCCTTGCTAAACTAAATTAGTTAAAAGTGTTAGCCTGTTGCTAAATTGAAGCTAAACTCTAAATTAGCTTAAAAAAAACTCAAATTAGCCAAAAAAGTTAGCATGTTGCTAAAACATTAGATAAACTCCAATTTTTTGAAAATGACTATAAAAGATGAAAACATAGCCCATGAATATATTTAAAGGCTTGTTGGTAATCTACTTAAAATGTTCGTTTTTAATTCCTTTGCGGTTAATTTTGATCAATATTTCAAAAACTATAAAGTTTAGAAATGCCAAAAATACATGTTATGAACAAGTTGAACATTTTGATAGTAAGATTGCTGAAATCGCTGAAAGTGTGATTGAGTTTTTACGTACCGAAAAACGTACATAAAAGAGCAGGAGAATTAGCATTCACACAAATAATTATTAGAACTTCAGTGTTTTTATATCTTTAAGACTATTTTTAATTTATTTTTACAAAAGTGGACTATTTCAAACATAGTGCATCTCGTTGTCATGGTAACATCTTCCCGCTCCAACCACTCTCTGCTTTTTGCTCCTTTTTTAAGCAAAGTGCAGCAGGGGTTGGTGCTGCAAACGGCTCCAACCTGCTTCAGGCGGCTCACCTGACTCGGAGTTGTTTGCAATGCTTGCTGTCTCTTGAAAAATGATCATCAAGAAAAGTAAAAAAACAAAAAAAATAATTTCAGAGGTAAAGTCCACCTCTTAGCATTTGTTTTTGTCCAGCTGATGAAACTAAAGTTAAAAGAAGAAAAAAGAAGCACAAAAGACGTCCTACGTCCAAATAGTCCAATTCCCCCGTAGTGTTTCAGTTCTTCCTTCTTAGGTTCTCCTCTCTATTTCTTGTCTGCTTCATTCCAGTCTTTAAAATGATCAAATTTACCTAAATACGTTAAATTAAACTATAAAATCACTCATGTCTTGCTGTTGTGGTAAACTGTGGAATAATATATATCACTATTTAAATTATGGTATTAATAAGAAGTTTGAAGTCATTTTTTGGATTAATCTGAAAAGTGTTCCTACTGTTTTTTGATGTGGTAAATTAGAGCACTCTGAACCTGGTGGTTTTCTTTACTTTTTAATTGTTCAAGATCTAAAAGAAAATAACCCCTCTGTGGTGTCAAAGTAAAGGTTGAAAGTCTTTTATAACAAAAAAAAACTTCATAAAGCCACCTTTTTTAATTTATTTTGATCTTTTACTGCGCTACACTGTCACAAATTTAAACAAAATACCTCAAAATGAGGAAACTATTAGGTAAAAAAAAAAAATTGCACTAATCGATTAATTAGATTAATTAATTACAGGTCACGATTAATTAATCGCACAAAAATTAATCTCTGACATCACTAATTGTAATCCTTTTTAAGTAAGCAATGAGTCAACATAAGGGGAAATGGAGACGCAGTTGTCTGGATTAGAATGTAAAATACAGAAATATAGAAATACAAAAAAGTGTCTATTGCAAGATAGGAACATTGGTGGGGAGCAATCCCGCCCCTCTTTTCCCCTCCTCATTGCAGAGCTGGAGCAGGCAGCCTGATACCCGCCCAGTGAGTTTCCTACGTCTCTAATTCGCTCTTTTAAAATTGCTTTTTTTCACAGCAATTTGAATAAAGAAATATTCAGAAATGCAAATTTGAGCTGAATTTTCTTATATATATATATTTTTTTTTTTCATCATCAGAAAAGTCCTCAAAAACATATAGAAACACAAAAAAAAAAGTTTTAAAATGCTGCTAACTTCTGTTTTCTTGGACTTGTAAATTGTGGCTGGTTTTGTCCTCTCTTTGGCAGGGATGGGGCGTGAGACACATCACGTTTGTGGACAACGCAAAGATCTCCTACTCCAATCCTGTCCGGCAGCCGCTGTATGAGTTTGAGGATTGCCTTGGAGGAGGGAAGTCCAAAGCCACAGCAGCAGCCGACCGCCTTACCAGAATCTTTCCTGGTGTGGTGAGTTTGATTTTAAGCTTCAATAAAAAAAAGAAGTTCTGAACTTTTTCCCCAAATTTCTCCTTTTTTTTAATGCATTATAAAAACTGTACGTCTTTTTGGTTTGATCCCCCATCAGTGAAAGCTTTGTTCCTATTCAAATGCTCATGTCTGAGATATGATAGTCAAGCCTGGGAGAAAATGAGAATCTGTTATCTGCATATTAATGCTGCTGGTTTCATTACTTTACTAATTAATGAGTGGATTCTCTGGAGGAGATAGTTTGTTATATTAGCAATTGAAAAAGTAGCCAATCATTCAAAGCAGGGCTCAGATATGCTATGATAGAGCTTCGTCATTACTAGGCCACTTGGAAATGCGTGGACTGAGTGCGTATTTTTAATAACAATCATGGGACTACACCTGCGAGCTGGTTTCTATTCATAGATGTGAGTCTGCAGTATGATCCTGTATTCCTGACTGAGAATTTGCTGGCTATTTTTTTTCATCCTTTCTCTAAAAAACCCCTTTGTTTGTTCTGAGTAAGCTGGATGCATCACGGAGGACTCTTCTAACCCAAACCTAGTGCTGAATATTTCCTTTTTTCCTCCAACCTCCACAAGAATATCTGAGGAAGGTTTCAACTGATGGAAAAAATATTTTTTCGCCCCCTTTTTTTCGTCCATCACGCCACAGAGCAAACAACCAGCCGGAGCTATTTTGAGTCTCTTTGCAGGTGCAGTAACTGCCACTTACAGCAGCTTTAGTTACCTGTCAGTGACGGCTGTGACAATGCCTTCAAGTTAGAAGCCTCATACGTTGCAGCACAAAGAGCTATGGAGATGGGGGTGGTGGCTGTTGGTCCGGTTTTCTTTCTGTTTATGCATTAAGCCAAACAAGACACATTCACTTATGTTATATGTCTCCATATATGTCTCCAGAGGTCAAAACAGGACTCTTAAGGTTAAAAATTTAATGTAAATTGAAAAATCAGGATGTAGCTGCCTCATAGCTTTTATTTAAATATAGTAAAGTTCAATTAGCAGCATATTCGTAGTCTACTAATTGTTACACTGTCTGATTAGGGGACCATACCAGCTAGTAATATGTTTAGAGTTTTATTAATAGTAAAAACATATATATGGCATATATGGCATTACCGGTGATAATGCTAGTGTGAATGCTGTAAGCTGAATGTGGTTGCTTAGGCTGATGTTGAAACTGAAAATGCTAAAGCCGAAAGCTTGCTAAAATATTAGCTAAATGCTAAATTAGCCAAAAAAATGGAACATTTTTAATTTTCCCAAAACAGCTAGCATATTGTTAAAATATTAGCAAAACGCCAAATTATCCCAAAGAACTGGAAAGATTTCCAATTTAGCCATTTTTTTAGCATTTTGTCTAACTTAGCCAAAAACAGGTAGCATGTTGCTAAAATGAGCTAAACTCCAAGTTAGCCTAAAAAGTCTGCAAACATGTCTAATATTACCAAATTAGCTAGCATAATGCTACAATTTTAGCAAAACCCCAAATTAGTCTAAAAAACTGGAAAAATGTCTAATTTTGTCATTTCAAAAGCTATAACATTTATGAATACTAAAAGTACACGTAGTAATGTCCTGAATGACATAGACATTTTAATACCAATATTACTGAAATTGTTGAAAGCGTGATTGAGTTTTTATGAGCCAAAATACATATGGAAAGGAGCAGGAGAATCACTATAGTGGGAAAGCTGTAAAATGTTTATTTAGTGTTTGGTTACCCTTTAAGGTTAGCAATAACATGTAAAAAAAAAGGAAAAGGTATCAGAGTGAGAACGGTTATTCTGAGAAATATAATGATGAAATATCCGTTTATTTAAAGGGATTTTGGCTTCATGGATCCAGCGAGTACTTCCTGTTTGGAACGTGAGGGGGGAGGGGTCGCTCAGTCCAGGTCTCATTTATAGTCAATGTGTGAACTTCTATTGTTCTGCTCATTATTATACTTACAGACAAGAATTTTAAACATTTAAATGTTGAATGTTGTCAGTTTAACAGAATGAGCCTCTATAAACTTGAATTTAGTTAATCAGGAAATATTTTGAAATTTCAAAGTATATTTTAAGACTTCAATCACCCGAGCTAAACTGTTGCAAGAAATAGGAAAGACGCCAACCATGTGAGGCACTTTTGTCTCTTCCATCACTTCTGACCGCCTGACTCATCCATTGTTGGATTTTTTTCCCTTGAATTTTGACTTCAAACCTTTTTTGAAAGTTTCGATCTTTTCCGTCAATACTTTTTCTTCCTTCTGGTAATGAGATTTTGGTGCGTTTAGATAGAAGTGTGGAAGACAAGAATACACAATGTGGCATGCTTCACACAATGCACACACAAATAGGTGTGATGAAAATGTCTTGATATCCACGTTTTTTCATTTGGTACCTGCTCGTTTTTTCTCCTTATTCTTCTGGGAGTAAAATGGAAAGTTACAGAACGTAGGTTTCAAATCGGTGGAAGGTCGTGTGCTGCTGTTATTACAAGTCCAGACACTCCAGCTGCTCACACATCTCGCGGTTCTCTTAGTGTGGGTGTGCACCTGCTGTTCTTTTTCCTGCTGCTTTTCCACTAACACAAGGGCATCAGGTGGTGAAACCACAGAAATGCATTAATTGAACTCGGAGAATGCGGTTCAAAAGAGGTCGCTAAGTTGAGAAGGTCAGCATATTTCGTATTTTGTCTGTGGACAAGTGCTGCCATCTGACATTTATAGGATTGCAGGAAGTGCTGGCACCGGCTTCTTTCACTCTCTTGGAAAATCTTTAGCTTCAAGGGCTTGCGGGTCAGTGCCGGTGCTGCATCATTATGAAATGCTCCTTTACTTCCCTGAAAATGAACAATAGAATCTTTTTTTTTCTTTTTCTCGTCCCTGCAGGTCACAGATGTTTATTTTACTAATTGGACGATTTATTAGCACCTCGACAGTGAGAATTCGGCCCCCTTACTGCTTAGCAACACTTGCGTCAAAGTGAAATGTAAATTCAGGAGCAGCTCCCACTCTTGCTAAGAGAGCCAAGATGCTCTAATTCATTTAAAGAGCCACTCTGTCGACTTCAAATCTCACACTTCATCTCTGCCCTTTTCCCTCCTTTTTCTTGAAATGACTCTTGACGTTGTCATTTTCCTGGCTCTCACATGTCCAGTCCTTCACATGGACGCGGTAATCACGTTTGCATTTGGACAGAAGATGTCTAGGTCAGTGCTTTAGCCATCAGATTCAATGATAATTTAGGGCTACAGCAGATTGGTGTGTACTTGTACAGAAGGCTGAGCCCATTTCTATGCAGAGTATTTAGTCGGAATGAGGCAGAAATCTGAGAATTTCACTGAATGAGTCCTGTTTTCATTCAATTAACATTCATTTCCATTTTGAATTGAGAATACAATTTTTCTTTTTGTATTCTCAAGTGTTTTGCACTCTGATGCAGTTGATGTATTTCTAATATCATATGCAAATAAATACAGTTTTAAGCATTATTATAATACATTTGCATAGAAAATGTACTTTATTTTCACTTAATTGGCTTTTTTTTTCAAAACTATGATCAATAGAACAATATTTTAAATATAATTTGAAACCTTTCACGTTTGGATTTTATAAATAAACGTACAATTATTTTTTGATTGAGAATAAACACAATCTTCAATCCAAAGCTGCCCAGTTCTTCAAACTCTGATCGATGCAGCACCTTTACCATAAACTATATGCTCCCCAGATCTGTAGTCCAGTATTCTTATAGTACTAAAAAACACATAAACATCAACGTTAGAAGGTCCCCGATTACCTGCAGGATCGTTTCCTTCACCACATGTTGAGTGTCACTAATTGTAATTTCATTTGGAAGAAGGCAGACACCTTAACAAATCTGAAAGCCTGAATAGAAGAATGGAAATGTGATCTTAGAGCAGGATCATCACAAACAGAAGACAGAATTATTTGCTTGGAAGACAAAAAAATTATTTTAGAAACACTCAATTAATAAAATGTATTGATTGATTTGGATAGTAGGACAGAGTATTCAGGTCATCATAAAAAGGAAAAGATTAAGTTAATATACAAGAATAAAGTATAAAAAAAGTTAAAAATGTACAAGAATAAAGTTGCAAAACTATTTTAAAAAAGTCATAATTTTACAAGAACAAATTTGTAAGATTATGAAAAAAAATTGGAATCTTACAAGAAAAAAGTCATGTTTTTTTTAAACATAAAGTTGGTTGTGTGAGAGTCCATCCACATTAAATCTATCAATGCAGCCATTTATGGTGATACCTCATAAATGTATGACTTTAATCTTGTAAATTCTTATTTCATAACCTCTGAAATTATCATTTTATTTTGATATAACATTTACTTTTTTTGCTTTTTACTAATAACTGCATTACTTTTTTCTCATAATTTTACAACTTTATTGTTTTAAAATCTTTAGTTTTTTCATATAATACTAAGACTTTATTTTAGTAAAATGTTACGTTTTTTTCTCATAATTGTACAACTTTACCCTCATACATTGTTGAGATATTTTCTCATAATTTTATGACTATTTTTGTAAAATGTTAAATTTTTTTCTCATAGTTTTACAACTTTATTATCATTAAATGTTTAGTTTTTTCTCATAATGTTAGGACTTTATTCTCCTAAAATGTGGATTTTTTCTCACAATGTTGCAACTTTAGTTTCATAAAATGTTGAGTTTTTTTTCATAACTTTACAATTTAATTCTTGTTAAATGTTGAGTTTATGTTTCATAATATTACAACTTTATAATCATATTTTAAAAAGTTTTTCCTCATTATTGTACAACTATATTCTTGTAAAATGTTGAGGTTTTTCTTCATAATATTACAACTTTATTATCGTATTATATTAAGTTTTTCCCAATAATTTTAGAATTATTCATAATTCATTCTTATAAGATGTTAAGTTTTTTTCTCACAATTTTATAACTTTATTCTCGTAAAATGTTAATTTTCGTCTCATAATTTTGCAACTTTGTTTTCATAAAATGTTTTTTTCTCAAAACGGTACAACTTTATTTTAATAAAATGTTATGTTTTTCTCATAAGTTTATCTTATCCTCAAAAAATTTTGAGTTTTTTTTCAAAATATCGCAACTTTATCCTCATAAATAATAATATCCTCATAACATCATGACTTTAAGTTTTTTTCTTAAAGTTAATTTACAACTTTATCCTTGTAAATCTTTGAGTTTATTCTCATATAATTATATTTCTGTTGAGGCCTCAATACTCCATCACAGTATGGTAATTGTAACACTCATTTCCTTTGGTTTCTTTGACGATGTTTGTTTTTCTCTTCCACTGGCAGAATGCGAAGGGTTACAACATGAGCATCCCGATGCCTGGCCACCCCATCAATTTCTCACAGGCCACTCTTGCTCTGGCCCAAAGGGATGTGGAGCAGCTGGAGAAACTCATTTCAGAGCATGATGTGGTTTTCTTGCTTATGGACACCAGGGAGAGCCGCTGGCTGCCTACGGTGATCGCTGCCAGCAAGAGGAAGGTAGGAAAAAAACAAGACGACCCACGAATGAATGCACCAGTCACGATGGAGGCTGTGGCCAATTAGGACTCCACTTCTGATATTTAAATCCAATGATTACTGACGTAATGACATGCAATTCAAAAGTGGACACCTGCTATGAAGTATGACTGGCAAATTACCCTAATGCTTTGTAATGGGTTTTAGCCACTTTTAGCTCATCAGTTGGTATTGTGGGTTTTGCTGGGCAGTGAACTGCCACCGTGCCGTACCCCCAGGAAGCAGCTGTTTGCAGAAAAAAAACAAAAAAGCTGTGATTGATCCACTGCCCAGCACCGAAAAGCAGATGCATGAACGGATCAGCGGGCAAGTTAAATGTCAAGCACATGCGTCTGTCACAGAAACAGAGGAAGACCAAAACAAACGAGAAATCCTGGCTGAAAACATCAGCTCATCCTTTAGCCAAGGATATTGGATCAAAGCTGCAGCCTCATGACTGTGGAGTGATTCCTAATATGAGTTTTGATGAACTCCAAACACCCTTAAGTCATTAAATCCTGATAAGTTTTGAGACATTTTTATTGGTATTTGAAAGTAAGAATTGATAGACACCAATAAAATCCACTTCCTGTTTTTTCCTAAATTATATTAGTTCCACCAGAAAAAAAAAAAAAAAATGAGATTCATAATCCGAATGCCTGAGCTCATCTCTACGGAGCACATCCTGAAAAATAAACACGTTAAAGGTTAGTGGGGAAAAAAGTAAAGTTGGAACCGACATTTTATTCTTCAGGAAGCTCATTCAGAGTGGTGCTTTAAAAGGAAAACAAGGTTTCAAAAGACACTTCTTAGAGGCTTTGCATTGTTTGAAGACTGACCCCTTTAACCTGAGCGGGTTTTAGTTTGGAAAACCTTAAATACACTGGCACAAAAAGGGGGAGAGAAATGACTTCAGACTATGAAGGTGTCGCGTCTCCAGGTCACACGGCCCATCTGCATGTTCTACCTCACCACAGGTGTGAAGAATCGTCATACGAGTCTGCAGCTCTAGATATTCTCTCTGAAGTTCTGTGGTGTGCCTGGAAATCAGATCAGAGGTCTGCATGTTTGGTTTGGCAAAACTGGTATTGGCTTTAGAAACACACTGGCTCAAACCAATAGTTGGTTATATCAAATAAAAAAAAACAATACATGAAGAAAAGGGTAATAAAGGTAACAGAAACATGTATTAACCGGAAACAGAAATACATATGCTACCTTAGATTATTTCCTTTCAATTTATTTTCTGATCCGGAAAGAAGGTTTATTTTGGAAAACTGCTGGATTCTGTTCACAACATCCGAGTTCGTCACATGACTAGCTGGATTGCTAAGCTAGTAGCCCAAAGCTCACATCCCAGAACGAAGCTGGAACTCTGCCCCAGTTTGTTAGTCCTCTTCCTGCCAGTCCATCCTTTGTAGCTCACCCCGAAGGGCTGAACTACCTCATCATAAAAATCTGCAAACTCTGGACGGACTCATGTGATCTCCGGTTGCTTCTCTGGTGGCATTTTCTTGTTGCCAAGCGACAACAGCTGATTGTGTTAACGACGCGCCCACAGACTGGAAAAAAAGTGTGTAAAAAACAAGTCCATGTCCCTCAAAACTGTTAACAATAAGAAAATGAAAAAACAAAAACACAAAAACAAATAATCTAACACTATGGTGTGGTAACTGGCAGCCTCTCGCGGCGCCGGTTCGCTCCAAAGCAAATTCCCAGTTCTGAAAATGTTATGGTGCATGGCAATAAAAATGTGTTTGGTTCTGATTCTTTCAGTCCCCTGGATTGATGTTGCTCATAAAAGTCTGGTTTGAAATGATTAACTTTGGAAAAAAAAGCTGCAAAATCCAAACATTAAAACTAAATCAATGAAAGTATTAACTGGAACATCGTTTACAATAAGGAATGAGCCTGACTATGTGTGATAAGGAAAGTACTGGCAGACATGATCTGAACTCACAGATTATAAAAATAAAAAAAAAAAAGAAACACTCACATAAAGTGAAAAGATTTACATGCACAGCATGATGCAGGCAGCACAGGAGGTCATCAATGAGAGCATCAAACTTCACTAACATTTAATGCCAGCATTTTTTTGGTTTTGTTTTTTGCTGACTGTTTTAACAATTAAAGGGATCCACTTTTAATGTCAGCTTGAACCAATCAGCCCGTCCTGCTGTAACCTCATTGTTCCGTTTCTCTCACCAGCTGGTGGTGAACGCCGCTCTGGGCTTTGACACGTTTGTCGTGATGCGTCACGGCCTCAAGAAGCCGCCCGCCAGTCAAGGGGTTTCCACGGGGACCGACTCCTCCCCTTCCTGCTCGTCCGCTTCTTCTTCGTCATCCACACCAGCTGGCTCCGCTCCCAGCGTCCCCGGCTCCTCCCTCTTCTCCAACATCCCGGGACACAAGCTGGGATGTTATTTCTGCAACGATGTTGTGGCGCCAGGAGATGTAAGGACGACTTAAACTGTAAAGCGAGTTCTTATAAATATGATTAAGATTTAAATCAAGGGTGAGTACTGATGAGGCTTTTAAAGAGGCCATACCAGGATTTTCACAAGTCTTTCAGAGTAAACTATATCCATATATATGATTATATATTACCTTTGGAATACTAAAAAGTAATTATAAAATATGAGTTGTTTTTGCGAACTCTTTTCATACTCGGAAATAAAATGACTTGATCTCTGAGGCTCCGCCTTTCGCTCCTTGAGGGTGCCGCCCATTTCATGACGTCATAATAGAGCCGTCCTTGTGAGCATGTCACCCATGAAAAAAAACATCTGTTTTCTTTTTTTTTTTTTTTTAATATTGATGTACATGGCGTTTATCCCCAAAATGTGGCACAGAAAGAATGGTGATGGCTAATGTTTTTTTTTTTTTTTTTTGCTGTGAAATTGGGTCAAAAAATGCAGATAACAACCACAAATTAACATTTCAGGATTTATTTCCCCACCAGGAAGTAGTCTGCTCCCTTTCTCCACTAAGAAACAGTCTTCTCCCTTTCTTCCCGAGGAAATGATCTGCTCTCTTTCTCCACCAGAAAATAGTCGGCTCTGTTTCTTCACCAGTAAAATAGTCTGGTCACTTTCTCCACCAGGAATTAGTCTGGTCCCTTTATCCACCAGTAAATAGTCCTCCACCTTTTTTTGCCTGGAATTGGGCTGCTCTCTTTTTCCACCATGAAATAGTCTGCTCCGTTTCTTTACCAGGAAATAGTCTGGGCCCTTTCTTTCTCCACCAGTAAATAGTCATCTCCCTTTCTCCACCAGGAAATGGTCTTCTCTCTTTCTCCACCAAAAATAGTCTGCTCCCTTTCTCCACGGGGTAATAGACGTCTCCCTTTCTCCACCAGGAAATAGTCTGCTCCCTTTTTCCACGGGGTAATAGACTTCTCCCTTTCTCCACCAGGAAATAGTCTGCTCCGTTTCTTTACCAGGAAATAGTCTGGTCCCTTTCTCCACCAGTAAATAGTCGTCTCCCTTTCTCAACCAGGAAATGGTCTTCTCCCTTTCTCCACCAAAAAATAGTCTGCTCCCTTTCTCCACCAAAAATAGATTTCCCCCTTTCTCCTCCAGGAAATAGACATCTCCCTTTCTCCTCCGGTAAATAGACATGAAATGGTCTTCCCTCTTTCGCCACCAGGAAATGGTCTGCTCCCTTTCTCCACCAAAAAATAGTCTGCTCCCTTTCTCCACCAAAAAATAGTCTGCTCCCTTTCTCTTGCCTTCTTCCCAATATCGCTTGTCTGCTTGTGCCATTCTCAAATATTCTGAAAATCTGCATGTCATGCAGATTCCTCACCAGAATGTTCTTTTGCGTGTGCCACCGCACAAAGTTTAAATGCTAAACCGAATGAGCTAGCTTCGCGGAGAAAGTGCTTGTGTTAGCCTGGGGGAGGAGCAGTCTCTTCCTGGAGAGATCGGTTCTCAACTTGTGATGTAAGCATGTGAGGACCCGCTCGTTTTTGTGGGTATGGGAGGGGCTGCTGTCGAGAGAACAGGTTTTTAGAGGATTAGAGAAGATACTTTATTACAGACTCAAGGTCCATTTGCCACAAAGACACAACAGATAAAAGACTTAAAAGCAATAAAATAAATATACATGTATAACTCAGATTACTCAGAAATGTGTAAACAAATCAAAATAACGATTTGGGGTTGTATATATTGAGGAATGAACATCATAATGCACTTTAAAGCTCAAAAAGTCGTTTTTTTATGGTATGGCCCCTTTAAAGTTTCTCAATATTTACCAAAATAAGATGCTGCCCGCAGTGAAATTTTTCAACAGGATCCACATAATTCCAGTAGATTCTAAAAGAGAAAAGCGGCGCCGCTTTTCTCCTTTAGAATCTACTGGGATTACGTGGATCGTGTTAACAATTAAAAACATTACAGTAAATCAAAGAACATAAACATGTGAAGCTCCGGTGTTAAAGGGTTATCCCTAATTTTGAAGATGAGGGCGGACTAGAATCAGCCTGTCCACTTGTGAAAAATCCCACCGCCCACACGCTCTGCTCTCGTATATATTCTTTATTTGACCCTTTTTGTCTTGTTTCCACTTTGTACCATTAACAAAAGTTTGACTTGAAGGCTGCTTATTAGCGGTGAAAGGCCAGAGCCATTTGCTTCTTTCGTCTTTGACTGGTACCACATGACTGCCGGCGGCTTCCACCCACAGTCACAAAGGTTAGAATTAGAGTCTGGATCTCTTGAATCTGCTAAAAGTGGTATTTTGTTGGATGATTTGATAATTACTTATAAACAATGTAATGGAAATAGAAGTAGCTCGTACAAGCGTTCTGTTGCTGATTAAAGTCTTGTTTCATTGATCCGTTTTTATGAATGGGTGAAACCTGTTGGGTTAATCTCGTGGGTTTAATTTCCCCTCGGCTGAGCAGTTGATCAACCTCTTTACAGCCTAATTTGGCAGTCACTATTAGATGAAGTGCTGTGTAATTTCTTTTTTGCACCAACGCTAATGGCCCAGCCTTCCAGCCATTTGCTTTACCCCACATCCATCCATGTTGGCTGGAGCTGTTCCCAGCAGGTACTGTGATATAGTAAATAATGGAGCCCAAATGAGGGTCCCAGTTAAGAGAGGAGTGCAGCTTTAAAAACTTATTAAGCAGAAATACAACCATATTCAACATTTGATCCACAGTTTTAGCTCCAGAAACCATTAATAAAAGCATAATTTAAACAAAGATTTTCCATCACAACATGCTTTCTCATCATTGTTGTCACTATGCCTCCTCTTATTACATTTGTTTTTGTAAACAGTCTACTCGGGATCGAACCCTGGATCAGCAGTGTACCGTCAGCAGACCAGGCCTGTCCATGATAGCTGGAGCTTTGGCTGTGGAGCTGATGGTGTCCATGCTGCAGCACAGTGAAGGGTAAGTGTGTTATTGTGTGAGGTTTAAAAAAAAATAAAAAAAAATGATACATTGCATTCATTAACAGAGGAAAGCAGCTTTTTTGTGTTGCACCTTTCATTCACATGAGCAACTGAAAGAAGCTTTGCAGGGATGCAGAACACCATGGCAGCATTCAAACTAATCCAAAAATAGAAGATGGAATAAAAATCAAAATGGTGCAGCAGGTCAATCTAAGGGTCTAGTAAAAAAGGAAAAAAAGGCATTGTTGAAGGATTTATACAGCCCTTGATTGTGTCCGAATTCCCCCCCAACTACTAAAAATCTATATAGTGTGCTGGATTTTAAAGGTAATTCGGACACAGTGCTCACAACTTTTGTCGTTTTTCATACCTTATATGAGGTCACCGATTTCATGAAGTGAAAATTGAATAAATACGAACATTTCACGACGTTTATTTATGACTCCATGAAAATGTGGTTGGTTTATTCAAATTTTGCATTTAAATATGTTTGTTTCTTCTAAATTGTTCCACCGCAATGCATTGTGGTCTATATCTGCTAATCTAGTGAGCATCGATGGACGCTAGTTTTTTGCAAAGACTTCTGGGAAATTTCAAGTGCACTTGATTTTGGAGTTAGTAGATTCGCACAGCACTAGAAAATGGCAAACGCACGATATAGGGCACTATATAGTGATTACAACACAATCTTTGTTGAAATTACAAAAAGGCCGTTTGTACGGTGGCCCTGAAGTGTAACTTATAATAACAATTAAACTCTAAGATGACAACAACAAATAAAAAACAAAAAACATGTACATTTTAGAAATAAAAGCAAAATTCCCAAAACCAAAATGTAAAAAAACATTTCGGAAAACAAAAGTAACAGGGTCGGGGGGGGGCAGCAATTTAAGCAAAGATGCTCAGACTTCCCTCTTCCGACCACTTCCTCCAGCTCCTCTAGGGGGACCCTAGACGTAAAAATAACAAAATAAGAAACTGGAAAAGGTAGATATTATAGGAGATCACTCATTTAATGATTATGTTCAAGGAGAAAACGTGAACAAATGTCATCATCCAATCAGTGATAAGCATTGACATCCCTTAAATACCTTCTTTTTCAGGGTTTTTTTTTTTACGTTTTCTAAAATTTTATTTTGAAATTTGGAAATTATATTTGTTTTCTGAAATGTAATGTTGCTTTTTAATATATATGTTTTGCTCTTCAAATTGTCATGATCATTAAAGGGTAACCAAAGCCTGAATCAACTGTTGATCACTGTAAATGGGTCTTTAAAAGTGCTGTCTGTTGGTCATTCCCAAATTTTTGACAAATTAAAATAAAATTCTTTAATTCTTGAAAATATAGTCAAATATCGTCAGTTTGCTGCCCCCTAAAGGTTGAATCGATGTGTTACAGTTGAATTTGGGTGGAGTCAGCCTCCAACTTCCCTGTTTGGTGACCCTTTAATTTGTTTTTGCATTGAGGGATTTGTTGATGTTATTTGTACTTCAGGGCCTCCGTACAGTTGCCTAATTGAAATGACAGTTGAAACATTGAAAAGAAAAGAAAACGAAGTCAGCTCAGTTGCTAGTTAGTCTGTAGCTGCTTTTGTTAAAAGGATGAACACCAGCAAGTACCAAATGTTGCAGTTCCTTAAATGACCACTAGATGCTGGTTTCAGTAGGTAATAATTTCTCATTTACAGTTATTTTACACATTTATCTTGATATTTATTTTATATTGCTTTGATTATTTTCATTCATGACATCTTTGGGGGTGGGAATTTGAATTTCCATTTGGTTGTAGTTTTTAGATTGACAGAAGAGTGGAAGAACTTCAAAATTTCATTTTCCCGCCCTGTTTTCCTCTTCTGATCTTTTTTGAGTTTGTAGACTTCTTTTGTCTCATTTTCATGAACTTTTAGTCATTTTTGTTTTCAGACCAATATTTTTATTGTTTTGTCTGTTTGTTAAAAGTTGAGAAGAAATAGAACATAAGGGTTGAAAAAGGTGTTAATCTTTAAAACAACTCACAATAACGCATTTCTCGGTGAAAGTAAAATCTTCCACAGCTCTCTTACAGTAGGATTGATGTTAGATGTTCCTGTAGTTTAGGAAGTGGCCCCTCTTTCTGTTGACTGCCTCAAATGAGAACTGGAGGTTTTCCGGTTGCACAAACTTTTACCCGTTTCTTAATCCTCTCTCTGCATTGACTCATAACTCTTGTGGAGTGAACTTTAAAGCTCTGCATCTGCATTTCATTTATATTTCCAACGTTTACTTTCTCCTCCTTTAAACCCTGAAAAAGATGTTTCATGCCGGTTAAGTGTGCAGTCATGTGCACAGCGGGCCTTTTTTGAAAATACAGTTTGGTGTAAGTGCGCGTGTGTCTCTGCATGCTCCTCGGTGAAGGTCATATTAAGGTAACCACTTGCTGGGCCTGATAAGACAGCTATTTTCAAGATAGGCTGTTACAGAGCTTTTCCTTCTGTCTTGATGGAAAGCTTATAGAGCGGCGAGGAGAGGGGGAGCTTTCATGTGCTCAGATGGTGTCCATCTTCTTGTACAATAAGGTCTCAGTTTCCTGCATTGGCCTTTTCTCTGTGTATGTGTGTGTGTTTCTGTCTGTTGTGGTTTCCTTTAAATCCTCAGGATCCCTTTGAATCCTTCTCTCAAGTGTTCTGGTGGAATTTTAATTTCAGCAAGTGAGCCCACGAGCATTGGGATTGTTTTTGATCATCTCACCTCATTGTCAAATAAAATAAATGTCCTTTAAGTGTTTACTTTTGAATCTCAAAAAGCTGCAATCAATAAAAAAACGATAAAGTTGGTATTTTCAGATTATAAAGCACTTCAGGTGGTTAGTAGTGATCCCTGAAATCCTATTCTTTTGAATAAAGGTCATTCTCAGATGCTGTGCTTTAGCAAACACAGTTCAGGCTTGACTTCATTGATCATTCTCTGAAAACACCGCTAAGATTAGAAAACATTTTTTCAAAAACCAACGTGTGCTTTAAAGATTAAAAGAGCAAAAGGAAGTGGGATTGTTTGGATCAGCAAGGGCATAAAACAGAAAAGTGAATTATTTAATGCTCAGGAAAGACCTTTACATTGTCTCTTCTCTCCATGGAAATTCAAGTGAGTGATAGTAAAAAGAAAGAATAACTAGAAAAGTTGCAGTAATGCTTGTGTGACTGCTTTGTGCTGAATTTGTTTGCTGAAGATGCTGAAATTACTGAAGGGATTTGCTGAAAATTTAAAAGCTATTTGCAAAATGCTAAATTTGTTAAAAGACTTAAAATTTTGTTAAAGAACTATGAAAGACAACTGAAGTTTTTTTCTTTAAAAATGTAAACTTAAAAATCCTCAATATATGCCTATTTTGCAAAAGCATGTAGTGTGTTGCTTAAATATGAGCTAAACTCAAGATTAACCACAAAAACCTTAGTAGATGCCGATTAGCCGACTAGCACATTTCTAAAATACTAGCTCAACTCCAAAATAACCTAAAACTCTTCCGTAAATGCCAAATTAGTCAAAATTGTTGGTGTGTTGCTAAACAATTACATAAATTACAAATTAGCATAAAAAACTCAGTAAATAACAAATTTGCCAAAAGCATTAGCATTTTGCTGAAGTATTAGATCAATTCCAAATTAGCACAAAAAAGCAAATTCCAAATGAGCATAAAAAACCTGTGTAAATAACATTTTAGCCAAAAATGTTAGTATGTTAATAAAGTATTAGATAAAATCCAAATTAGCATAAAAACCTCAATAACATATTAGCTAAAAATGTTAGCATTTGCTTAAATATAAGATGCATTCCAAAATAGCATAAAAAACCTCAGTAGATAACAAATTTACCGACAAAGTTAGTATTTTGCTAAAATATTAGACAAATTCCAAATTAGCATTAAAAAAATGTGTAAATAACATATTAGCCAAAAATTTTAGCATTTTGCAAAACTATTATATACATTCCAAATTAGCCTAAAGAAAACCTCAATAGTTCACATATTAGGCAAAACTTTAGCAAATTACTTAAAATATCATATAAATTCCAAATTAGCATTAAAAACTCAGTAGATAACATATTTGCCAAATAATTAGCATTTTGTTAAAATATCGGAAAAATTCAAAATTGGCATTAAAAAACCCTCATAGTAGCCAAAAACTGTTGCCTGTTGCTAAAATATTAGATAAATTCCAAATTAGCATAAAGAGAACTTCAGTGGATTCCAAATTACCCTAATGAGCTAGCACAATGCTAACAAAACAGCTCAATGCCAAATTAGTTTAAAACTAATGTAAACAATGGTCTCAAAGTGCACAAGCTTTTGAAGAATTTTGCGTTCCATGTTTTGCTTGATATTTAAAAGACATTAACAGTTATAAAAACCGAAAATATGAGCAGTAATGTCCTGAACCAGCTGAACGTTTACATACAAAGAGTGTTGAAATTGCTGAAAGTGTGATTGAGTTTTTACGTACAGAAAGGAGGAGGAGAATCACTATAGTGTGAATGCTGTAAAGCATAAAACATGAAGATAAAACTCATGTTGAGGCTTACAGCTCAAAATGCACAGCAGATGTCATCATGTAAAATGTTATTTAATTCACGTGTCTTTGTTGTTCTCCATCTCCAGGGGATACGCTGTGGCCAGCAGCAGTGACGACCGAATGAATGAGCCTCCCACATCGCTGGGTCTGGTGCCGCATCAGGTCAGACTCATATTCTTCCACATGCAGGCGATTTTTTTATGTTTAGAAATCATTACAGGATCTATTGGAATTAGGATTAAGATCCAAAATTCAGGAATGTTTTTTTTATCACGAATGTAGGTAAAACATTTTTTTTCCTTTAAACTTTTTTCTTTCAAAAGTCCAGAATGGCCTAAAGCAGCTTTTTCCAAAAATGACTGACTAGAAATCAAACTAGAGCTTAGTGAGCTCATTTTTACCTGAGGTCTGTTGGTGCATAATCCTTTGCTCTAAATGGCGCCGAATTACAAGTTTGGTAACCTCATTTTTCTAACACAAAGTTTATATTTGAGGTCTTGAAAAACCGAGAGATGAAAATTGTGTTTTGAATATGTTCTTGTGGCTTTTTTCTCATAATAGCGAACACATATAAAGCTTGTCTGAATATTTCTTTATTTAAATCAAACAATTTATAAAAGGGCTTATTTTTTAGGTAGAAAATACCTCAATAGTGAATAGTGAACCATTTGAAACAATTACACTTGATACAATAAAATGCACAAGCCTAAAACACTTCAAAATAACCACAAAAACATCTTTTTTAACACATAGGCGACGGGAAGAGGGGGCAGGCATGCTCTGCACCAGCAGTACTGCTCAAAACATAGAAGCAAATTTCTAATAAATACAAAACGACACAGGATTTTGTTTAGCCTAAAATGGTCTAATCCTGATTAAAATACCATTAGAAACGATTTTACAATATATCAAAATATGATAGAAATGTGACTTTAAAGGGTTTGTTGCATTCTTTGTGTAATTTTATTTGTATTTTTTAGATTTTGATTATCTCTAACTTTATATTTCTACTCTTTTGGAGAGTAAAAATACATTTTTACAAAACCAAAGTGTCTCAAAACGGTCTTATCATGGCTCAAAATCCCATTAGGGCCAAAAAAAAAAAAAAACTAGAGCTACGACACACAAGATTGTGCTGCAAATTTGCTTCCTTTTTTACATTATGTGCTCTAATGAGTTTAGCTCCAAAGCAGAACCAGGTCGAGTCTAAAGCTTTTGTCGCGTCAGAAGAGACAAAACCTTTCAGAGGTCAAGAAACACAGCAGCTAAGGTCAGACAAGCCGGAAATGTTGGAGAAAGTCAGAGCTAAATACGTGAAATTGCATTTGCATATTAGCAACTCATAAAAGCAAAAGCTGGAACTTTGGAGAGGAAGGAAAAACTTTAAATCAATGAAATGGAAAGCGATTTTACTTCTAATGCATCAAAATGGTCAAATTTGTTTCTTTTTCTTGCATGAAAACTGTTAATACAGCGAATAACACAACAGATTTATCGGGTTACTAAGTAAATGATTATATCTGGGGTTGAGGTGGAGCTCCCGCTGGAGAAAGATGAGATGATTTACAGCCGTCCAAATCTCCAATCTTGGCTAACTGTGTGCTGTGTCTCACCACCTCCATTTGCATCATCATCATCATCATCAGTATTCATCACCCTGAGAATATGAATCCCTCCGTGCCTTTTTGCTTGACACCTCTGCTGCCGCTCGCAGTATTCCATCCAAATAACCCGCAGAAAGATGACGTGCAGACACAGTTTATCCGACAGTTATCCCAGAAATGAAACACCACCACGTTCATGTTGGATATGTCATATTTGGCTGTGTCGCACCTGGATTGCAGTTTGTGTTTGTAGGAAACGTCGTCTTCAGACTGCCGACTGTGCCGGCTGTGTCTCTGGCGGAGTCACAGTGACAGCTTGTGGTAACTCTGAGGAAAACAAAGCTTTGCTCGTTTGGATCTGCATGTTTATGTCCGGTAATTGATGCCACTGGAAAGCAGTTAGAGGTCAAAGATGATGCAAAACATGCTTTTAGATGCATTTTTGAGATTTTAGCCTTTGGCACCTTAAGAAGGAAGCGAGGCTGTAATCGTAAGCTCCCCTATTTATAGTGATTCTCCTGCTCCTTTCTATGTTTTTTTGGCACATATAAATCAGTAATCTTTGCATCAAAATGTTCAGCTCCTTCAGGACATTACTGCCTGTACTTGTGGTATTCATAAATTTATAGTTTTTGAAATATTGAACAAAATATGCCCTATGAGAAATGAATGAGAAATTCATTTAATCCAGTATTTTTAAATAGATTAGCAACAATCCTTTAAATATATCCATGGGCTATGTTTTAATCTTTTATTGTAATTTTCAAAATATTGGCATTGAGCTGTTGTATTAGCATTATGCTAGCTCATTTGGGTAACTTGGCATCCACTGAGGGTTTTTTAATACTGTTTTAGAGTTAGCTTCTATTTCAGCACAGGCTAACATTTCTGAAAAATTTAGTTTACTGAGGAATTTAATATTATTTTGGAGTTTAGCTAGTATTTAAGTAAAGTTTTTTTTTTTCTTTGCTAATTTGCCATTTACCAAGGTTTTTTTAGGCTAACTTTGAGTTTAGCTAATATTTTGGCAACATGCTAATGTTTTTGGCTAATTCGTTGTCTACTGGAGTTTTTATAGGCTAATTTAGGACCAATCTGAATTCTTCCCTTCTCCCTACGCCAGGGGTCTGCAACCTGCGGCTCCAGAGTCACATGTGGCTCTTTAATCTCTCCATGGTGGCTCTCCGGTTGAAGAAAAATTAATTACTTAATTAGCATTCTTTATAATCACACTTTCAGCAATCTTGGTATTAAAACATTCAGCTTGTTCAGGACATTACTTCTTGAATTTTTGGTCTTTATAAACTTTATAGTTTTTGAAATATTGAGCAAAATTCGCCCCATAGAAAATAGGGGTGTGCCAAAATATCGATATTGCGATATATCGCGATATTTAGTCCTGCGATCGATTCTCGATGGGT
>NC_050516.1:27426650-27427112 GCF_002922805.2 Oryzias melastigma
ATAGTAATTTTCAGAAAATTTGAAGTTTACCTAATATTTTAGCAACATGCTAACGGTTTTGGCTAATTTGTTATTTACTAAGGCTTTTACGGTTAATTTAGAGTTTAGCTTCTATTTTAGCAACATGCTAAAATTTTGGCTAATTTAGTTTACTGAGGAATTTTAGGCTATTTTTGAGTTCAGCTTGTAATTGAGCAATGGACTAGCTTTTTTGGCTAATTTGGCCTTTACTGAGGTTTTTAAGGCTAATTTAGAGTTTAGCTAATATTTTAGCAATATACTAATGTTTTTGGCAAATGTGTTTTCTACTGGGATTTTTAGCCCAATTTAGAGTTTAGCTTCTATTTTAGCAACATGCTAACATTTTGACTAATTTAGTTTACTGAGGAATTTTAGGTTATTTTGGAGTTTAGCTAGTGATTAAGCAACGAGCTAGTTTTTTGGCTAATTTGGCATCTACTA
>NC_050516.1:27427250-27450380 GCF_002922805.2 Oryzias melastigma
CCAAATCGGCTGCTTTTAGGTTTGATCAGTAGAAAACGAGCCCAAATGGCTCTTTTACTGTTAAAGGTTGCCGACCCCTGCCCTAGGCCTTGTCCCTTTATCTTCATTTAGCCCTCCAAACAGAGAGTTCTGAAAAAAAATTGTCTCGTATTTTGGACGTCACTTTCATTGATGATATAATAATCGCCTGTCCGCTAGCGTTAGCGCGGAGCTTCATGCTCTTGAATATACATAACAGCGTTTTTATACCTTTAAAAAGGTCATGCTACAACAGAAGTCATGACTTAAATGTAAACTTCTGTGTTTCAGAGCGCACACATGTTAAAGAAAAGCAACGCAGTTTTGCCTCGCGGGGAAGGAATTTATATCCCTGTGTTTGGAGGGTCAGATTTAAAAAATTCATTTTATACACTTAAACTGCCACTTTAAATGGATGGGAAAGGGAATTTGCATTGGGCCTTAGAGTTTAGCTTCTATTTTACGTTTTTTGACTAATTTAGTTTGCTGAAGAATTTTAGGCTGTCTTGTTTGAGCTGCCTCAGGGAATGAAAAACGCTTTATAAATAAAGGTTGATTTGAATTTGCTAGTATTAAAGCAATATGCTAGATTTTTTAGCTAATAACCGGTTTTTGGGGCTAATTTGGAGTTTATTTCATTTTCTAATAACACACTAAATATTGCAAAATTTGCATGTATTAGGGATTAATAAGCAATTTCACTCCATTTTTTTTTTCAGAAATTTAAATCAACTTCAGCGCTCTTTCATAGTTCTTTAACAAAATCTCCAGTCTTTTGTTGAATTTAACATTTTGCAAATAGCTTTTGAATTTTCAGCAAATCCCTTCAGCAATTAAAGTAAATTGCGTCACCATTTTCAGCAAAAAGCAAAAACACTAGCATTATTGCAGGTAATTCAACTTCTCTAGTTATTATTATTATTATTACACCTATGAATATTTGCAAAAAAATGTAAAGATTTATTAATCCAGTATGAAATGAACATCTTTACATTTTTTTGTTTAAGTCGAGTATTTTTAATGAAAAATGCAAGAAAAAAAATCAAAGGTTGTCACGCTTTTATCCATGTCTGGATCTCATTATTATCTGGGCTGCTGCTGTGAGTGCTTCTCTTTCTACTGTCTGTCCAGTTTTTAATAAGACCAATCGTCTGAGCTCCTCCATCTCCCTTGCCCACGCTCAGCCTTTAAGATGACTCACGCGTGCGCTCACACTGTTAACATTTGTTGGCTCGACCACTGGGCATGAGTGCTCCTCCAGCTCTCACTCTGCATTAATGTTACATCTGCACAGTCCTGCTCTACATTTATTTATTTAATTTGACATTTATTTTTGGACTTCCTTAAATATGCATCTGCATTAGAAATGACAGGAGATGTCAATAAAAAAACCCTTTTGTGGTTGCAGATGAGTTGGACGAGTCATCTTAAAGTCTCTCCTTTTTTTATATATATATAATAAAAATAAAAACGTTCACAGTAGTGTTTTAATTATGATTATGAAGTTTTAAACCAAAATCCTACAACCTAAATGTCTTAAAAAGTTATTTTTCGTGTTTTAATTTTTAAAGCATATTCAAACACTTTATTCTTTTTTAAATTAAAAGCTGAGCAAAAATTCTTTTTATTTTTTTTTTTTACTGTAAAAGCTGTTAATTTTCAGTATTTATATGTGTGGTAAATGTCTGCATTGACTAAAATCAGGTATTCAGAACATGTTGTTCCATTGCCTCCCACCAGATGGAGCTCTCAACTTACTATTGAACAAAAAGAAAACCAGAGAGCTGACTTTTTCCCTGCTTTACTATTATTTACTTCCAGTTTACAAGTATTCTGTCATCTTTACAGTATTCAAACTGTGTATTGTTGTGTTCTTTTCCCACGAAAACTGCCCTCATTTTGAAAAATTGTGAATCCTCTCCACAGATCCGAGGCTTTCTTTCAAGATTTGACAATGTCCTGCCTGCCAGCTTGGCCTTTGACAAATGCACCGCCTGCTCACCCATCGTAAGTGACCCACATCCTTTATGGTGTCCATTTTAAAGCCTGATTAAAAGTCCAAAACACGACTGATAATGTGGACTGGTTTAGAAATGCCTCGTGGCAATTGATCCTTCAGTATTGGAGGGTGTTAATGCTCATGCCAAATAACCTGCTGTATTTAAATATTTGATGGATTTGAAGATACAAGTTATGGGAAAGAAGAATCTGGTTGATGTGGCACATGTGTTTCTGGCTCCAGCTCAAGCGGCACTGGTTCCATGAAGCCACCACCTCACCGCTGTGGTGAAGCCCACACCCACATGTGGTGCCTGATTGGCATCATTTTTAGCACTATAACACAATCCACAGTTTGGGTATTTATAGAGGGGAAGACAAGTTGCCAAAAAACTTTTAAAAAGTAGTTTTGATGGTCAATTTAGGGTTTATTTCTATATTTTTTCTAAAATGTCCAAATTTATTTTTGATTTTTGGTGAAGTATAGTTCAAAAAATGATCAATGAAGCCATAAATGTGTTTAGAAAGTTCTGATTTTATCAACTGCTATGTCCCGGCAAAATTTTTTGAAACCCAAGTTGCAGCCACAGCAGAATTTGGGGGATTCCCAGCCCTCCCGTTTCCATATTGTAAAGTCAGTGTAGCTGTGTTGAAATGTTATTCCTTGAGGATTACTGAAGAGACACACACAGGAAAGCTGGTGGAACCATCTGGTAACGATCAGGCAGCAGTTGCTCACTGATGTCAGTAACTGTCGTATGAGTGGAATTAGCTCCCACCACTGGTGTTTATGTGAGCGTGCGCTTGTTTGTGCGCATAAATGTGTTGTGGCGCATCTAAAATAAGCCAAACGGGGTGGGAGAAATTACCTTTTGTGTTTTTTTTTTCACTTGTTGGTGGTTAGCTGTACCCAGAAATGTGTTGTAGGACGGATGGAAAATCTGAGATAAAATGTAAAGTAAACACAGAAAAAAGGGAAATTGTGTGTGTGAATGTGTGTTTGTGTGTGGTGAGGTTAAAAGTACAGAAGGTTCAGCGCTAAAAAAGAAAAACCGAGGTTGTGATGAGCGGAGCGCTGGTTCACCTCATTCTCCCCCGGTCTGAATGCGCTCTTTGTGTGGATAAAGAGGTCATAAAGCTCCAGCTCTATCACTTTCATGTGAATACGAGGGAGAAACTAAGAGGCTGGAGGGGTGGGGGTGTGTGAGTTGCTAAGCTTCTTCACTAAAAGTTTTCCCCGCCCACATTTCAGGAAGAGTGGAGGGAAGAAAAAAAAAAAAAAACAGCATCCTGACACTCAAAGGTGTCAGGTTTCTGCCAGTGTTACCACAGAGAGGATTCTGTGGAAAGGATTGCATGGATTTTGACAGGAATATTGCCCAACATGAGCTGGGGAAAATTATTATTTGCTAAGGCAGAAATAGTGAATATACAGTTGCAAGAGAAAGTGTTTCACACATGATGTGTGTGTTTTTTTTATCTAGATCTAAATCACAACGATGGAGAAATACATTAAATCACACCAATTTACATTTTCATGTTTTTAATTAAATCAACCGTATGCCAGTCAGTGCCAGCACTAGCCATAGTCAACATAGGCGGCCGCCTAGTGCGTCATCTGCTGGAGGGGGCACCACATTGCAATGATTTTTTTTTTTTTTTTTTTCAGTTTGACACACCACTCGTTTTGTTAAAAGGGTTAATAATTAAAAACATAAAATAAATAAATACAAGTTTGAAATAATCAATAATTTGTCTGGTGCTAAGCCCCTCCTTTCCTGATGCAGCCGCTGTTGGAGGGAAATAGGAGGGGCGCACGATGTTGACGCTGTTAGTGCTTCTTTAAAACTTTAAGGATGAAAAAGCACCACAACAAGCAAGCCCCCAGGGACAGCTTTAAGGTCAAAAAAGGAAAGAAGAGGAGGAAAAAGCAGAGGTTTGTCTGTTTTATTTACACTCAATTGCTTGGAAATTCACCCTCCCCCCCAAACACACATTTCGATCGAAAAATACACTTGTTTTTGGGTGGAAAAAGAAGAATTTGAACTGGCGATCTATTTTTTTTTCTTCTTCTTCTCTTTTGAAACCCTTAACAACGGAAACCTTTAAACCTTTAACCCTTAAACACTGGAGATGCCTGTCTACCATGCTGGGGAATTCATACCAAATATTTGGTGCAGTTGGTAGTGGGGCCGCCTTCCATTCTAAAGTTTGGGGGTTTACCTCCCGGCTTGGGAGAAGTTTTATTCTTTGAAAAATCTCTCATTGGGATAAACAAACATTTTGCTATAATTGGCAATGATACACAAATGGTTTCAAGTCACAGCAGCCCAAAAAAATGCATGATAATAAAAAAAATCATATTTTAGTCACACTGAAAAATATGTTTTGGGAAAAATGTATTTACCGTATTATCCGGAGTTCAAGTCGTAAGAGCAAAAAATCATATATAAGTCTCTCTGGAGTATAAGTCACACTTTTGGAAGAAAAGTCTGACGTTTCAGAACAAATCCACCCAGCCCAGATTAACTAAAAAATGAATAAATATATAAAAACAAGAATATTAATCTTTTCATGAAAGTTTAAGAAGAAAACAATCAGATTCTCTTCCATGTTTGTTTTGGACAACACTTCTTCTGCCACTGTCAGTAGCAAATACTCAGATGCAGCGCCCTCTAGTGTTTGTTAGATGAAACGACCGCTAAAATACAACCGGTGTTTAGTGGGAAAATAACAAATATATGAGCTTATTGATGTCTAGAAAAAAAAGAAACACAATTAAGTTGGTCTTGAGTATAAGGCCTGGTTAAACTATGAAAAAAACTGCGACTAATCATTCGGAAAAAATGGTATCCAAATACAGAACCCAAAAACATTGATATGTGAAGCATTTCTACTATTGATTATCTGGCTTCACTCCTAACTATTTCACACTGGCTACTACCAAATGTGTCTCTGTCCCCGTTCTTGAACACATAGTCTGTTGATGCAGCTCCAGAACCCAAAATTTGTTTTTGTGTCTGCAAGTGGAGTCATCGTGTGTGTTACTCTTATAATGACTGCACCATGTGTTCCTGCATGCGTCTGTACGATGGTCCTTCATTCCCCTCTTGAAACAAATGATTTCAACATCACTAGTGTCTCTGTTCTGTACCCTTGACTCAGTATGTCCTTGTGCGGCTCTCGTCAGTCTTTATTTTGTTGTCACTGGAGTTCCTGTCTACAAAAGCACAAAGTACAGATTTAACCTTAGAAAACGTTTTATTTGTCTCCCTTTAAATTATTTCATACTTTCAAGCAGTTCTTAAGAAACCATAGCAACAAGAAGGCCTTCGCCCAATGTCTCACCCGCATTGTTTTGTGATGGCGTTTTCTGCCCTGACGATGTAATCGGTAACCATCTCAACTCTTCCTCATGGGCCTTTTCCTTTTGGGTGTAATCTTTTTTCGGGATTCTTTTCTTCCATTGTGGGGTTTCTCAAAAGTTGAATCAACTGCACACATGGTCCCACATTGCTCTTCGCATCAGTCGAGGCCTAGGCTTCACCTTTGGATTTTCTTAGAGTGATGTCTTTCTTATCTCCGTAAATGCAAATGCCCAACCACTTTAGTTCCTCAAAACTAGTAGAGGTTTTCATCTGTACTCTAGAAGAGTCAAGAAGACTGATGACTGCTGTGTGCTATCCCGGCGTCTTGGCACACTAGAATGTTGCCACTTTCTTTTGGAATTGCAATAATCTGTTAATCAATAAAACACATTTTTGAGGGTTTTTCGTGGCCCATAACATCTTGAGTATTAAAACTTCACCAGCAATGAACTCAAAACAAAAATGTTTCCATGCAACTACCTTCTTTAGTCTGCCTGTGTGGCTGGGTATTGATTGTAATTTCCAGAAACGATTCGATTCACAAAAGCCTGGATCGATTCGATTCTATTTGTTTTTATTCTTTCTATTCTTGAATTCAGTTCAATTTTGAATTCACACATTTATATAAATTTGTTTAGAAATGCATTAATAATCTACTCTGTGTTTTGAATATATTTATATTTATCTGATACAGTTCACATACTGTAAAATGTATCAGTGAAATTATAATGATATTGTTAGTACTATACAATGTTATACATGGATTCTCAAACAGAGAATCTCTAACAATTGTTCTGTTTCTCCTGGAGGGCGTTTCAGTTTGGCCACTAGGTGGAGCTCGCGTTATAGCATTACACCTTATTCCAGAAGAAGAAGAAAGTATGAGCACAAGACTGTGTTTTAGACCAAAAATGGTTACTTTAAAAAATATATCCTTAAAAGAGTTTGTAACATTCATACTTTTGAGTTTATCAAAATGTTAATTTAGTCAGCAAAATATGTTTCGGTGGACCGAGCATTGGCAATAGCCATCCTATGGGAAATCCCACTAAACGTTAGCATCAAGCTAGCGGACTTTAGCTTCATGTGCTGAATTGGTTTATATTTTTATGAATTGATTATTGATTTGTTGAGCTTAAATCAATTTTATCAACCCAGCCTTATCTACTAGCATATTTACAAGATACAAATTAAGATTAACATTGTTTATTTCCAGCAAATGAATCACAAAAAAATTCACTGACCGTTTAATGTGATGTCCTCCATTTATTATTTACTATATTTTTTTTTCTTTTGTTTTTTTATTTCATACTTGGTAAACAAATTTATTTTCTGCTTATCTTTGTATGAAAATGTGAATAAAGAAAAAAAAGTTAACCTGATGATGTAACGTAAGTCTCTGACCTACAAACATGCACCAAATAGTGGGGAAAAACAGCCAATACAGCACCGTTAGTGAAAGTACAAAATCCTTTTTTCAATTTGAAGGTGTAAAATAAAATCTCTTCCTTTCTATCTTCTTTCCCTTTTTTTGTAATGGTGTGCTCTTTAATGGCTAGTGTGTGCCTGCGTTTGTCCTCACGTTGGATGTGTGTTTCTCTGTGTGACTGAGTGCATGTCTGTCTGTGTATATATTTCTGCCGCAGTCAGCTGTGTGCTGCCAGGTTGCCTTGGAAACAAAACAATTCAGCCCCTGTCTGGGCTGGAGCGGTTCCTGTAGAGTTGGAGCTTTTCACCGTGTGTTGCAGTGTGTGGGTGTGTGTGTGTTTCCTAACTTCTTTAAGGGCTTCAAGCCAATAAAGTGACATGCCAAAGAGTAAATCACAGCTGACGTGGCGTTGTCTAAAACCACGCTAGACACATTTTACTACAGCTGCTTGTAGATGCCACAAAGTACAATGTACTAACACTTTTAAGGAAGTGTTTTTATAGAAATATATTTAGCAAGAATTGCAACTCGAAGTGCAACTCATTATTCTGTAAAGGAATGTTTGGTTTGTTAAATCCTGCTATAAATATTTTTGATCTGCTTTAGATTATCTAAAAGGTTTTTCGTTGTTTTGTTTTGATAAAACCATCAAAGTTCCTAAACTTGACACAAACCTTGAAGAACCAATTTTTGAAGTGAATTCAGAAAGCTAGTGTCAGAAAATAGCAATATAACTACTGGAATGTTATTCTAAAAAAGTTTGACTCCGCACCAGTTATTCTTTATTTTAATCATTTATAACTTGTGTTCCACTCATGGAAACTGTGGGGGTGCACACTTCCTTTCTGGCCTTAAGAAATCTTTTAGGTGCTGTCCGAGAATACATCCAATGTTTATAAGTCCATGGTAACAATGTTTTGTTTTGTTTTTTTTTACCTTCCTTTGGAGATTGTACTGATTTATTTGTAGGATTTGATATCAAAACCACTTAAACCGTACCTCTTCTCAGAATTTTTCCTTTCAAGAATTTGTTCTAAAAGAAACAACTTAAAGCAGTTGAAAAGACTTTGTAGGATCTTGAACTCTTTGTCCCATAGGCTGTTTGGTCCACACTAGTTTTTGTTTCTAGTTGTCCAGTTTTAGTCGCTCACGTGGACTGACAAACTTTGGTTCACTTGATGTCTTGCAAATGAATCCTGATGTGGTTCACTACAGTGTGTCTATCAATGAAGGCTCTAATAATGCCTCATTTCCACTGATCGGTACGGACCAGACCAGTCCCTTATTGGCCGGTTTAGAATGGTCCGGGCAGTTCAAGTGAGCGTTGGACCGTCAAAGCCTTAGATCAATGGCGTAGCTGTGCATCAAAATGGTGCGACTGCACCAAAAGAGAAGCTGCATCAGGTGACTCAGAAACTGATTTAAAATCAAAAAGATAACCACGAAGGATAATTATAATATGAAGCCGGGCTCTATGCTGCGGAACAGTCCATTGTTCTGAATTAAAAAGAAAGAAAATACTCTTTCATGTTGAGCAGTACTAAAATCTTCTTCGATAAATGTTTTAAAGTGCATTCACACCGAACCCGATTCGTGTGACAAATTCGTGTGCCCCGCCCCTCTTTCGTTGCGTGACGAATTCACTGCTCGTTGCCTGTCAACAAATATGCTCCAGAGCTTGACGCCACATGTGGGAGGAGCTACCAGCTACAGTTTTAGGATGATACCATAAGGAACAGTGTCTGTGGATATCTCACTTAGAATGTATGGAAGACAGAAAATTTTGAGAAATAAGGTCTATTTATTGTGAAGAGTTCTACAAATAAATTGGTAATCAGGTCTCCATGTTTGGTTTTATATGATTATTGTTAAAAGATTTTTCCGGTACAGGGGCCTGTGTCTGTATGACAGCTGCTTCCGCTGTGTTTCTGTGTCTCTGTGGCTGAGCTTGAAGGCTCTATGTGTCGTATTAACCTGAGGGGCCAAAAATAAAATTAGTAGACCTTCTTTTCTTTTTTTTAATGTCTCAATGAGGCCCGAACCAGCAGCCTCCACACCCCGTAGCGGCTCTGTCTGCCGGGATATTGAGCGAGTGATCTGCGCCTCGGGAGCGAAAGCCAGCGATCTGTCTAGAGTGTATCCTGCCTTCGCCCCAAAGTAGGCGGATGAGCTATGCAAGCTCGCTTTGGACTAGTATTCTACCTGCTGATCAAGTCACTGAAAACGTCACGTGCCCAAAGCTGAGTTCCTGATTGGCAGATGTGACGCGGCGGCCAGTCAAACTTAAGATATTTAAATTTTGGCTGCGCCTCGTCACTCAAATTGAACTGCTGGCCACCACCGTCGCTCAAATCGCGTCACGGGACTTCAGATCGCCTCATGTTGCGTCTGTTCCATTAACTTAACATTGAAACTGGCCGCCTCCACCGCGCAAATCACGCTTGGCATGAATGCACCTTTACAAAGCACGATCTGAAGTGTTTTTGATGAGGTAGTGGACATTCTTCGGCCGGGGGGGGTTGGGTGAAACAGATATGGGGTAGGGTCTGTGTCCCCGGTCCCCAACCCCCCCAAATAAGGGGAATACTGTATGTGAAGAATTTTTTTAGAAGAAGAATACAGCTGAAAGAGGATACAAGTTTCCGTTTGGCTCTTGAGTCGGGAAAAGCGCTGGTCGGACGCTTACTGTTGTCCATTTTTCTTTGGATCTACGACCAACAGGAGACATGAAATGGTACCAGTCAGTTCTGCTTAACAAGTCCATTTTGTAATGGAAATGCTCAAAAAGTTCAGTCCGGCCTGGTCTAGTCCGGTCTGGACCACTTAGTGGAAATGAGACAAAATTACTCCAGGTGACGTTATCTTCATCAGTGTGAAGCGACTTGGATAAATGGCAAAACATTCAGAAATAGAAGACAAAAGTCCAGATGCCATGACTCAACTTGAACATGTAGTGTAACGGTAAACAAGCTACCCGGCAGACCATAAAGCAAAACTCTTGTCATGTGTTGTGTATTTTGAGGAAAAAAAGTGTTGCAAACCACATTTACCACTGGACTCCATTACAGTGGAAATGCATTCTTTGTAGTGACGAATCACTTTGATGGACCAGTCTGGGTTTGGCCGTTGTCATGAAAACAAGACTTGTCTGACAACATTGTGGCATGTGTAAAGTGTCGTGGAGAGGGTTTGGTTTTTCAGGAGCTGCCTTTGTTCTTAGTTCTATGGGCAGGGAAAATGTGACAATGAAATGATCACATCTATACAGGAATAATTTGGAAACTGGCCCCTTCAGTTCTAACATAGCAGAGGAATAAGAGTCTGGGCTGTATGGGGTTCCATTTGTACCAAAAATATGTTTTTGCGTCCACTCTCGACATCTTTGGTCCATTGTCTGTCTACTGAAGTTTTTTGAACATTTGTTCATGTCTGTGTACTACTAAACAAAATCTTCTGCGTGTCCTGTGAAATGACAGGAGCTAACAACGCTAGCAACTATAGCTAAGGACTTTTCTGACCATCAAGTCCAATTACAATACCAAATGCAAAGTTTTAAACATAAACCAAGCTAAAGAAAATCACAAAGCAAATACAAGCTATCATCAAAGAAGCATGGACATGCAGAATATATTGCTTAGTAGACATTGAACTTTCATATTAAGTCGGGGACTGCAAAATATCGACTTGGGGGCCACAAATGGCCCGCGGGCCGCCAGTTTGAGACCCCTGCAGATGTCCTAGCTGCAAAGGGGTGTCCAAATATGATATCCTGCAAATTGCATATAAAGGAGATGAGAAAATCATTTAGAGTATTTACAGTATATAGTTGCACCTTTGTCCCACAGCTAGCATTTCTCCACTGCTTTTTTGCTGCATGTCAGCATATACATTTTTTTGCATAAAAAATTTAAATCTTTGCCTAAATTATTTTACATAAAGTCTGAAAAGGACTGCAAATGGCAGAAAGCATTTAGTTTGTAGAATTTCCCCTTTTTATGTCTTTTGCAACACCCAAAAGCACCCTAATGACTCAGTCAGGAATAATTTTGAGTATAAGGCAAGTGTCTAAGTTGACTTGATGACAAAAGAACAACTTCTGATTCACCCAGTAGCATTTACTCATATCCTCATTAGAGTCCATTTTGCGCATAAATGATGGAAATTCCTGTAAAGTTACGCAGAGCATAACCTCAGTATTTTGTAATAGAATTTCAAAAAGAAGTATTGGTTTTTTTTTGTTTTTTTGTTTAAAATTCTTAGATTTTTTTTATTAAATTCAATAATAATAAAGTAAGCAATGCTGAAAAAATACAATAATTGCATTTAACTGTTGTTGATGATTCATGACCAATTGTATGTATTTATATAAAGGAAAAGCTACCCTTACATTTTTACCACCACTGCTGCAGAAAAATACTTTACTTTTTTTTTTCTTTGTCTTACCGACCTAAAAACTCTTTATTGCATAATTTGTGGGAGCAAACGCAAAAACTTTTTAAAATGTTGATCTGGGATGTTTTATTTTTTAACTTAACCCATAAGAAGAACCTATAGTGACATCGGTGTAAAAGAAAAATATCTAAAATTCTGTGGTATTAATTTTATAATAATTGTATTTTTAAGGACAAATGGTTCTGAGTCTTTATGGGTTAATAACTTAATGCGTCTTTATTTTGTATTGAGTTTTAAAATTACTCTTCCATTTTGGTAAATATGTGCTGTAAAGTTTGTTTAGCCTTCTGTTGATCCACAGATGTTTCTTTCTTCTTAATACAGAGCTATAAAAGTTACCTTTTCAATAAACACATCAAAAGTACATATTTTACATTTAATAACAACTTATTTCTTGTTTGTTTTAGATTCAGGCCTTCCTTGTGTGTGTGTGTGGCTCTGTGTCCAAGCAGTGACTTTATCACAAGATCATCACAGTTATCAGGTTGCTTTCTGTGACATAATCAACTATATTTCAACAAAGTCGGATTTTACCGTTGGGCGTCTCACGTAACAGAACCCGTGGATGGAAGAGGAGAATCAAAGAAGTAACAGAGACGGAAGGAAAGAAAGAGGTTGAAAAGATGAATGAGGGACACATCAGTGTGTATTGTGTGTGGCGTATCTAGCTTCAAGAATAGACGCCAGACCAGTCTGCAAAGACGCACACACCCACACACACACACACACCCACACACACACACACAGACAGGGCGCTGATGTCTGAAACACTAGTAATTCTACACCTGCCTAGGGGTGTTCATTATAGACTGACAATCTTTAGGAAGGTAGCAAAGAGCCTACTTGATTTGTGTATGGGGTGTGTGTATTAGGGTGTGTTCTGGAGAGACGCTGTTATTAGTTAAAGTTTGCACTGATCTAACATCAAGGCGGCGAAAATTGCCGCGTGACTTCAGAGGTGCTGAACTTTGGCCTAGCAGGTGTCGATAATGAGGCAATATTTTTCTTTTCCTTTTAGTTTCCTGATCAAATATTAAAGGTGTGTCTCATTCTAAAGTCAGAATATTGTGAATAATTTGGCAATTGCTTTTAAAAGTGAAAATTTTAGTTTTTTTCCCACTTTTTTGACTAATATTTCAGCTACATGCTACTTATTTTAGCTTAATTCAAGATAATTTTCTCAATCTATTGAGCTAATTTGAAGTTTGGCTAATATTTTAGCTTTATGTTAGCTGTTTTGGCTAAATTAGACATTTTACCAGTTTGTTAGGCTAATTTGGCATTTAACTAATTTTAGAAAGCTGTCAGCTTCAGTGATTTTGGCTATTAACTTCAGCTTTTTAAGGTATCAGCTTCAGCATTTTCAGCTGTCAACTTCAAAGTTTTCAGCTATCAACTTCAGCAATTTCAGATATCAACTTCAGCGTTTTCACCTATTAACTTCAGGATTGTCAGCTATCAGTTTCAGCGTTTTCAGCTATTGGCTTCAGCGATTTCAGCTATCAGCTTCAGCGTTTTTAGCTATCAGCTTTTTGCAGCGATCAACTTTAGTGTTTGCAGCTATCAACTTCAGCGTTTTCAGATATCAGCTTTAGCATTTTCAGCTATCAATTTAAGAGATTTCAGTTATCAACTTCAGCAATTTCAGCTATCAACTTCAGCGATTTCAGCTATCAACTTCAGCGTTTTCAGTTATCAGCTTTGGCATTTTCAGCTATCGATTTCAGTTATTAACTTAAGTGATTTCAGTTATCAACTTCAGCAAATTTTAGCCATCAACTTCAGCGATTTCAGCCATCCACTGTAGTGTTTTTAGTTATCAATTTAAGCATTTTCAGCCATCAGCATTAGCATCTTCATCGACCATATTTAGCTTTCAGCATTCACACTATCATTATCGCAGGTAATGCTATAAAGTAAAATAATAGACAATGCACAGCTTGTTGAAAAAAAAAACTTGTAATTTATATAGCTAAATTATAGATGCTTTGGCATTATTCAAGCTTTTATTTTTGTAATTTTTTCAAGTCTATGCCTTACAGGTTAAAGAAAAACCTATTACGTCTCAAAACCAGAAAATCCTATCAGACTAGTGCTGGGTGATAAGATGATACACATCGCATGGGCGATAGAAAAGTGTTTCTCATGTCATTTCTCTTCAATCATTTTTTTTCTTGATTTTTATCGCTGAACTTTTGTGCAAAAATGTTTTCCTACCAAGAAACTTGAAGCTGTTATGCGCTTAAAAATGGTTCTCATTTGATATGTTTCACTTATATATTACCGGTAAAAATAAAGTTAGAGAATAGTAAGTAATGACAATTTGGCCATTTTTTAAAATAACTGAAAATATACATTATTGTGGCATATCGTGATATATCGTTATGGTGATATAGTTTATATCGTGATATACAATTTTTCCCAAATCACCCAGCAGTACATCAGACTAATCACATAATTCGTTTTTTAGCACTAATTTCACACTCATGTAAATTTGTTCTTTTCTGTGCACTTAATGAATTACTACTTTAATGTTTTGTTGCATGGAGACATTTGTGGCTCTGTGTGAAAGACACTTTTGATGCTGTGACTGGTTAGTGAATGGCCTGACGTGAAGACTACAACATTTGTAGTTAGCATTGACTTCATGCTCTGACTGTATCCTCAAACCATACCTTGTGATGTTGCTCCAAACTCCTAAAATGCTTGAAAATCCTCTCCAGGCTGCAGTTTCCTACAGTCCCCGTTGCTAGAGTTCACTTCTTCCTACCACAATTTTCTTTCCACTCCATTTCTCTTAATAAGCTTGGATACAGCGCTCTGTGAACAACCAATCACTTTTAGTTGCATGCTCTTCTTGTGAATAGTGTTGATGACTGTTGTCAAGACATCTGACAAGTCAGCAGTTTATCCCATGATCTTGTAGTCAAAGTAGTGAACTCAAAATGAGTCCACTGAAAAGCTCTGGAATCCTTTGTAAGTTATTATTCATTTATTTTTATCGTAATATTTTTTCTTATTTTACGAGACAGAATTATTATTTTTTTTTTGCCTTTGATTACCTCCATTCTCTGACCTTTAATATCTAGGTGGGGGTAAGGATGGTGTGGAGGACAGGGTTAGATGTAGGCAGATGATTTGCTTTGGGGCCCCTGAAGAGAAAAGCCAAAAGGAAAAGAAGAAAGCCTCAAGTATTTGCTGTTGTGATGCGCAGAAAGAATAAATAGATAAATAGAAAAGGCAAACTTCCACCTTTCTAATGTAAACTGAGAAAAAACAAGTATTGTAGTTCCTCAAATGACCACTGAGGGACTGGTTACAAAAGTGAACAAGGTTATCATTGAATCTAATGCAAAGATGTGTTTTCTTTTATTCATTATTTTCAGTCAGACCCCATATTTGATGGGTTGACCCATGGGGGGAGTCAACAAAAGTATTCACTTATGCCCATTTTTGGAAAACTGTTGCGTTCGGTCAATGTACCATTTTAGGCTTCCTTTTTGTCTATTAAAAGGTTGTGGGTAATGATATGTTTGTAAATGAACATAAAAGAAAAAACTGTGGTTACATATGATATTCTACTAAACTTTTGACCTTGTGACGTAAAACGGATCCCTGTGAGGCTCCATTGTTTTACCCCAGCAGTGGAAATCCCATTTCAATTCAAGTGTTTGTTTGTGTTCTTTGTTTTTCAGGTCTTGGACAACTATGAGAAGGAAGGTTTCAACTTTCTGTCCAAAGTGTTTAACTCATCTCACTCGTTTCTAGAAGACCTGACAGGCTTGACTCTGTTGCACCAAGAGACACAAGCTGCAGAGGTAGGTCCCGCCATCATGTGAACACTCAAGCAACACACACAGAACCTGCTATGGTACTTTGATTTTTGAAACAGGTATTTTGCTTTAATTTTAGACATAACATTTCCTTAGTTTTTTCTTGTTGTTATTATAGATAATTGACTAATTATTGGCGTTTGGTTGGTCTAGGTGTATCATTTAGCCCACTTTAATCCTTTATTGGGTAAAAACCTTGTATGACTTTCATTTTAAACCTGATTGACATAGAATGTGACATTATTTGAAAATAGTTTGAAGCTTTCTAAAAAATCTTTAGTATAAGTTCCTGTTTCAAAAAAACGTGTCTCACATTTACTTTCAGTTTGATAACTTGCTGTAAAAAAGCACACTTGTAGTGTCCTTTCTTTACAAGAATGTAACACCAGTCCTATTTGTATAGTAATATAAAAGGTCAAATGACAGCTTTAAACCATTGCTGTTGCAGTGGTTGGATCCACATAGTGGCCTAGCGACATGTTAATTTGCCTTTGCATTTGGTATTTTACTATTTATTGACATTTCTTAAACTTTTGGACGCTGTAAATGCTGTCTAATTAGCTTCAAAAGGTTCCGAATTGCTTTGAAAAATATATTTTTCTCAGTACATAGTTTTTCCCCAATTGCTTATGTCAGAATGACCTAATTATGTTGTCTATCAATCCCTAAAAGTGGGTGGAGTCTGGCACTCCCTGCATTGTTTTTGATGTACAGCCTAATGACAAACCATTGCAACATTTCTGCAGCTTTCTACTATATAGATGATCTAATGCAGACAATCTCTTAGCAGATGTTATTTTGAGTCATTAAGATGTCACGTCTGCGATGTTCAGCGTGTAATTGGTGCCCAAACAGAAAGACCGGCCTCAGGGAATATAGGCCTTACTCACTTCCTCTAATTGACAGACAGGTGTTCACATGTAAAAAGGTCATAATTAGAAATAATAATAAAACCATATATATATATATATGTGTATATTATGCATTTGAGAAAATTAAAAGCTTGTGGAAATATTAGCACAAACTGAGTTTTTGAGGAAAAAGTAACAAATGATAATATAAACTATTGTCATGTGTTTATATTTTGTACTCTTGTCATTGAATAATACCACATTTTCTAAAGGGAAATTATAATATTTTCAACAACAATATTTATTTACAAATTTAAGAATAATTATTTAATATTACTGTTTACAAGGTTAATTGATCTTTGATTTATACAGTGGAGACTGAGTATTAGTGCTAATTTAAAAATGAAAAAAAATCAAATTACGACTTTAAAGTCGTAAATTTACAAGAAAAAAATATATAATTGTTAAGCTGCGAGAATAAAGTCATCAATTTATAACCTTAAAAGTAATACATTTATGATATTATATCTCATCATTTTGACACTTTAAAACATCTTACATTTTCAAGAAGAGTCATACATTTGCATATTTGATCCATCTTAAAAGAAGAAGCTTTATTTCCAGATAGGATTACAAAACAAATAAATTCTCAACCTTTCAGCCACTCAAAATCAAATTATCATTGGCATAAGAACATTAAAATGTACCAGAATCTGAGCTTATCCAGAGATCTTGTCTTTCTTGGAGGAAGAAAATATTGGAAGTGCAGGATTATCGCTTATGTTGTAAAATACTTTTTTTTTTTTTTTTTTGGTGGCTCTAAAGTCGTAAATTTATCAGAATAAACTCGTAAATTTACTATTTTAATCTCGTAATATAACTTTTTTTTCTAATTCTCCGTCGTAGATTTACTAATAGTCTGTTTATTTATTACATTTTGACCATTTGGGCTCTCCATATTATCTCTTAAAATAAGGGGAAGATGTGTTTAAACCTTCTGGGAAGACGTGTGTTTGGTTTTACCTCCATGACATTAGACAGAGAAGCATAAAAGTAGATCATGTAGGGGGATGGGTCTGCTCCAGTTCTGCTGTGGGAAAATCCCAAGTATTTTACTCTGATCTGCTTCTTAAGATAGATATGTTTATGTAATCATAATAAAAAATTATGGAGAGTCTTGAGCCAGATAAACGTAGACTCAAAAAAACAAGTGTTTCAAAAAAAAAGAGAACAAAGGATATGATTTTATCCTGTCTTTATAGCTAACCGTTTTCACCCTATTTTCAGTTTTCTTCTAATGTCTTTCTTCTCTTCCCGTCCCCTCTCCTTACAAACGACGGTGAAGAGGCTGGCGTCTGGCCTTTTCCCCTAAATCAGAAGAAAAACAGACCAATCACAACATTGTTTTGATTTCCCAGCCCACTAGCAACAGAAGACTCAGAGCCCATTTCCTGCACACAAATTACTTATTCTGTAAACCACTGTTCTAAAAGGACATCCTCTTTTTTTCCCCATTTCCAGGAAGGAATAGTAATTTATTTCTTATTTGTTGAGGCGTAGTTTGGATTTTATGTGAAAATCTACTTGGAAAAAAGCTTGTTGCTTTTTTAACAAATGTATTGTGATTATTTTTTATTAGTATTTCCAGTTTTAGGGTTTTTTTTTCCAAGTGTAAAGCATGTCTGGCATACTCAGTAAGTTATAAAAAGCTCTATTATACGTCATCATGAATCACTGCCATGTACTCAAAGGTTATTTTGGGAAGTAACTTGAGAAGTACTTTTTATGCAGGAACCTCAAAGTTTTGAAGTTTAAGTTCTGAAAACTTCCATAGTTCTTGAAGACGTTGCCTGTGTGTCATTGCGTACGTGTAACTGCATGAGAAAGGAAAGGTCCATGGAGATGGTTTCTTTGAGATATTAGATTTTTGTAGGGTAAGAGCAAAATCTACTATGATACCAATGTCTTTTTATCCATAAATGTCCTGTAACCTAATCCTCTGATATTTTTAATAATTTGTTTTTAAAAAAAATAGTACTTTCTCATACTTTTAGTGGTTGGATTTCAACCCTATGCTTTATCATTTGTAAAAAGATTAATATCCTTCAATTTCTAGATTTGATTAAAAAAAATGTTTTAAGAATTTTCGTCCGATCTCATGAATGCAGTCTAGCTGCTTTATTATACACGTTTTAACCTAACCCTTTAACACCGCAGCTTTAGCTCCAGTGTTTACAATCTATAAACTATTGTAACTCTTCAACCATTTACAACGTAATTCCAGCCGATTCTGACGAGGAGTAAAGCAGCCTTCCGCTGATATGCAACACTTTACAAAAGTGACGTGTTTACACAATCGACCTAAATGACCCCTTTTTATGCACCATAGTGTATTATAAGTCCCAGTCTCAATTACATGCTCTACTTCTGTACTTAACCCTTTAACACCTGAGCTGTCACCAGTTTAAACACAAAATCTTTAGTACCAGATTATTAGGCACACAGACAGTTTTGGAAAAAAAGTTTAGGCTTTAAAGTCCAGAAAATAATTCTGTTGTGGAGAAATGTGGCTTTACACTGTTATCCCACATTTCATAATACGTTCCATACTGGTGCAAAGCCTGTATGAAAAACTGCTTTTCCTCCGAGTCAGAATCAACTGATTCATCTCATTGATTAAAAGAGTCATAGAGTTATGATGTGTCAAAGATTGTGTGTTATTTAGGTGTTGCCTGCAAAATCTCCATTGAAAAGGGTTAATTTGTAATCCAAAAAAAATAACAATTTACTTTACCTGAGTGCTGGGAGTTGTTCAGAATGTCATTTTTCTATTATTTTTCAGATGTTTCTAGATTCATGATTTAAAAATGGTGGTGAATACATTTGTGTATACAAGAGTTCCCCTTTCATCTACTCAGTCATCATTGGCTATGTAAACATTAGATGATTGGTAAGATATGAAAGAAAATATTCAAAGGTTTTTAGTCACTGCTCTTAGAATAGACAGAGATGTATATGTAGTGCTTAGGATTCCATGTGGATGACTGGATGAAGGTCATTTATTCCAGCGGGAGTGTCGTATTGGTCACTCCTGTAGACTTTTGTTTTTGTATCGTCTACAGTGGATCTAAAAAAAAAAAAGTCACATTAGAAGTCAGAAATGGTAGTTCTATAAACAAAAACAATTGCTTTCCCCCATTAGACTCCAGTTTGGTACCAGTAAAGCTAGTACCAGTAAAGATAGCTAAGTCCTAATAGGTTGTAGATTTGATGAAACTCCAGTAAAGTCCGTTTTTTTTCTTCACACTTTGATCTCTATTACAGAAAAACAGCCCCAAACACTAGAGAAAAAACATCTAATGGAGCCATAACCCGTTGTTTATGAATGGAATATGCATTTATAAGTGCTTTTTTTCAGAAATTTGCACATTTGTGAAGATTTTATAAGGAATTTGGAGAAGGATTTCTCTTTTTTTAATCATTGTACATAAATGATATATTTTTTTTATATAGTTAAGCTTTTTAAAAAATTCTGTTGACTTAAAGCTCACCAGTTGGTGCACATTTGCTCTTTTATATACACTACTTTTCAAAGAAAAATATTGAATATGTCTATGCTGGCTATTTATGTTTATTAGAGGAGGGAGCACATGATCTTTGGCCATTCTTTGAATTATGCGTTCATATTAGCATTTTCGGTAAGTGTGTGTGACTCTGTTCCCACACACTTTAATCTGTTTGGCTGAGAAGGCTTCAGCATAAAGATGTGCAACGCTCTGAACACAAAGGCATGTTCATACAAAACTCCCAACCATCTACCACAAATGGGCACTGCCAGTGAGAGCTCTAAATGCTCTTTCATTGATTTACAATCCTTTACAACTGCAGTCAAATTAGCCGCCGTTCACATTTCTGTGGTCACATCAAGAAACTACGTGGAGTCTGGTGGAGATTTCAGCGTTCTCAGTCCTGCTACTTTAAGTGTTGTATCTTGTATCTTCTCAAGCACCAGAACTAGACACACTAGCCGGACCAGATGCAGTTGTAAAGGATTGTAAATCAATGAAAGAGCATTTTGATGTTGGCTTTCATTATTTTCCCAAGAACTCTGCTCTGAGAAACCAATGGATTGAATGAATTGATCACAGAAACATCAGTAAACATTGGAGAATTAGCTAAAAGAGTCTTTGTTGAACTGGAAGGAGAAAGAATCAGGATTTCGGAGAAAGTTCGGTCCATGAAGATCTTCACTTCCTCGTCTGAGCTGACATTCAGACCAAAACGATACAGCTGAACATTACTGATACTGCTGGACATTTTTATGTAGCAGCGGTGAAGATTTTCGCTAGAGCACTCATAATCAGGGGGGATTAGGGGCGGGGCTTCTCAGCTCCAAAAGCCACGCCTCCTCAGAGGAGATTTTGATAACAGGCTTCAGATCAACAAGAAAAATTGCTTTTTAAGACATTTAGGTTGTGGGATTTTGGTTAAAAACTTTATAATCATAATTAAAGCACAACTGGGAACATTTTTTTAATTAAAAAAATGGTCATGGGGGACTTTAAGGGCATCCTTTGGTCACTTACGCCTCCCCTGCACACTTTGTGAGTACATTATTTGTGTGGGGTCAGTAAGGGGCCAGTCCTCACTCTTTACTAACAAGTACAGTGTGGTATGAGGACACCAAACATGTGCATAAGTGTTTTTGACTTCCAGACGTGTAATTTTTTTAGCCTTACGAAGACTTCTCGAGACACTTACCAGAATTATGGCAATCCTAAATTCAATGATGTTCAATGATGTTCATGATCAATGATCATGATGGTGGGAGGATGAGGCTCAAAGGAACTGCAAGACACTCCTGAACTCCCATTGAAATGCAGCCACTCCTCTCTATGACCCTCCATGGAATGCGCTGGTTTTAGTTCTTGATGTGTTCTCTTCATGCAGCTGTAGATTTCTCCAAAAACATGCCTTATTGGTTGATACGAGTGTGAATGTTGGTGTGTTGCCCTGCAATGAATATAGAGATTAAATAGTTATTTATACCACTGTTTAGTCCCCCAGATAGCCATAATCATCACCAAGTTATTAGTCATTGGTGGCAAAAAAGCGAGCAGGTTCCACAGCTGGCCATTCTCAGCCATGAGCTTTTCTGCTCTACGTAAAACAGTGTGCTGACAATAAAAAGGATTTAGTTATATTGGCCGGCAACCCAACAGCTTGGAAGAAACACAACTGTGAGTATGGGCACGGACTCTTTAATAATACGCACTCCCTACTCTCCTCAGTCACTTGGTTTTTTTTTTCTTCCGTTCTTTGTCTTTCGCCCCCGCATAAACACACACGCTCATTTACTCTGCGAGCGTCAGAGGGCCCCATGGATGTCAGAGCTTTATCCAAACACTGCTACGGTTGCTACATGCTTCAATTATTACCAGATGGACTCTGGGAAAATTATATTAGGCCTCCTTTTTCATTAGTACAGTCTTCACCCTCTCGACGCTGAACAATAAAAGAGACGTTGTTGTGTATTAGAAATTAAATCCAAGCAATGGTCCCCGTGTGACTGTTGTATTCCTAGTCTAGATGCAGTTTTATGGCCCTATGACACCGTTTTATGTCTATATATATGTAATACACATATTTTTAATCTTGACAAATCAGTATAAAACATGTGGAACTCAATGAGCCTAAATGTTTAATTGTCAAAATAATTAGAAAGAATGAATGATATGAGTTCAAGAACCTATGTTCAGTGAACAAGCTTTTAGTTTAAGGTCTTTATACTGGACTGTCCAATACTAGTGCATGTATATGCACCTACAGTTGGAAGAGTCTTGGTGCAAAGTGCAAATCTTGTTCCAGAATCTTCCTTTCACAGCTCTATTCAGATATACGGACAGACAGAAACCTTCGTGATCAATTTTCAAATACTTCTGCGTCTCCAAAAGCACTGTACCCATGCATGATAACTAAATACGCGTCCTTGATTGGTCAAAGTTCAGTTGGTTTAACTTTTAACGTGCGTTCAGTGACTGTTTTGTACGCAGAGCCTAAAAACAGACGTAAAAACGTACGTTGCGATGCATGAATTTGAGAGATTTCAATACGAAAGCTGGAAACGTGCAGATAGAGGCATTTACAAAGACTTTTCATTGAGCGTGATCGCATGTATACGTAGTATCAAGCAGACAGAACTGCTTGGAAAAACAATCTAGTTCCAAACATAGCTGATTTTCACCACCACCTGAAAGGAGTAGTCCAGCAGCAGGTGACATTCCACAAAAGAATAAGTAAACTCCAAAAGAACTTGGATGATTACAGTCAGAAAATGGCTGTATTGTCTCCACTATCATAGTCTGAAGTTGTCCAAAGATGGCCGTAAAAAGCAGAGTTTTTCCGCATAGAAAAACATGCTCCTCAACCCTTCCTGGGAAATTCCCTCATCTCCTTTGGAAACAAAAGTTTCATACAACTGTCATGAGTTGTCAGTGTTTTTGTGACTAACTGGAGGAGTCGTGTGACTGAAAAAAAAATCAGCAAATAAAGAAACACGAATAAGCGGGAGAACACTGTATATAGTTGTGAAAATGTAATGTACCTTTCACAGAAAAGCTTCCAGAGTTAAGGGACAAAACCATTTCTGTTTGTCTTAATAAAGTTAGCAAAATGCATGTGTGCCTGCAAATGTATATATGTATAGAACATGTGTATTTATGTCCTAAGCATGTGCTAGCTAAGCTTGCTAGACATTCAGTGCATTGCTAATTATAAAAGACATTTTCAGGGGCATGTAAACTATGTCATGTAATCCTCTCTGTCTTCACAAACCCTGTCTCCTCTCTCCTCAATATCAATTGTTCACAAAACCACCATTGAGCTGTACTCTTTAAGGGAATGCACAGTTATAGCACTTGTTATTTTGACCTAAGTATTTGTTTTAATAATGTTTAAAGTCCCACTCCGACCATATTTTTGTGTATTTATATATAAAAAAAAAACGCCCCTCTCCCCCTCCACGGGTGGTTTCTCCTCTAAACGTGTGTCCTCTACCAGAGGCCTGAGCGTTTGAGAGTCCTGTGCAGTGTCTTAGCTGACATAAAAATACTCGGTTACAGCAAACTTTGTTGCTAAAAAGTTCTGCTGAACCATCGCACACTCTTTGAGACAGATGTCCA
>NC_050516.1:27450509-27453005 GCF_002922805.2 Oryzias melastigma
CCTGTGCAGTGTCTTAGCTGACAAAAAATACTCGGTTACAGCAAACTTTGTTGCTAAAAAGTTCTGCTGAACCATCACACACTCTTTGAGACAGATGTCCAGGACTTGAGTCAGTGCAGTCCCCTAAATCTGTCTGACTCCTGCTGTTGGTGGGGGGCAAGGAGGGCCAGCTATCTTCAGCTCTGACAGTTTTATCAGTTTTTTTTCCTTTATTACACGGGGAAACTCACAGCCCTCCTGCTTCTTTACATGGCAGCTCTCCTCCGGCGCCAGTCGGTCCGGAGGGGAACCTTCTTCCAGCCTGGCATCTGGCTGCTCACATGGACAAACAGACAGATGACTGGCTTGCAAAAGACTGAGTTGTCAAGCCGTCCCTATTTAGCTCCCACTCTTCTTCCTGTGCGGTAGCTTTTTTAGCTGTTATTTCTGGATCTTAGACCCAGGGATACTTTTAGAGTTGACTCTCCCCTCCAGTGGAACCAGACCTATATATTTTCTTACAATGCATGAGCATCAATTTACACGGCACATTTTAAGATGCATACAAATGATCCATTTTAATATTTTTGAAATAGTTACTTGTTTATGGATTTTAAATTCAAGAAAGATTTAAACTGTTAAAGGTGTAATTTACGTTGGGCAACACATAGCGCAAAAAACACAACACAAGACAAAAGCCAACAACACGACAAAAGCCGAAGCACAATGAAAAAAGCCACAACATGACGACAAAAGTTTAAGCACAACGACAAAAGCCACAATATGACAAAAAAGCCATAACATGACGACAAAAATTGAAGCACAGCAACATAAGCTACAACATGACAACAAAAGTTGAAGCACAACGACAAAAGCCACAACACGACAAAAAAAGCCAAAGCTCAACGACAAAAGCAACAACATGATGAAAAAAGCCGAAGCACAACAACAAAAGCGCAACACAATGACAAAAGCCGCAACACAACAACAAAACCCATGACGACAAAAGCCGAAGCACAACAACAAAAGACGAAGGACAATGACAAAAGCCAAAACACAACAACAAAAGCCAAAACACGATCACTAAAGCCACAACAACAAAAGCCAGATCATGACCACGAAAGCCGAAGCACAACAAGAAAAGCCAACAACAAGACAACAAAAGCTGAAGCCCAAAGACAAATTCACAACTCAACGACAACAGCCGCAAAATAACGGAAATGAATAACTGGCTTTTTTTCATATTATTTTTTTGGGGTTAATATCAAAGTTTATAGCAGCACCAATAGCTTAAAACTGAATGAAACTTAAATAAAAAAGTCAGTTATATGGGGTTCCATTTGTGTCAAAATCATGTTTTTCCCCATAACAAATGGAACCCCATAGTGTTGTGACTTTTGTCGTTGTGCTTTGGCTTTCTTCGTTGTGCTTCTGCTTGTGTCATTGCGTCTTTTGCATTTATGTGAGCCGTGTTGGCCACTGTAATAATTTGATAAACGTTCTTTTTACTGGTATGCGTTGTAAATGTCTTAATCGCCTGTTCATGCCTACCTTGCAACCCTTGTGCCATCCTAGGCATGTTTACATTAAAAGTGGGGTCCCACAAGACTAGAACTTCAATTTCAATGATTTTTTATCTTCACTGGCGTCCGTGGAAGACTTAAAATCCTGTCCACATTTATCATGGGAGGGGTCACTCATAAATATAAGGGTGGGGTCATCTGGACCCTATAAGAGAGCACAACAGTTAAACTGAATTTTGTTAGAATAGAGGACTGTCCTAAGAACTTAGATTAATATTTTCAGAAAATAATTTTGAGCTGCACTTAAAGACCCACTCAAGTGAACATTTTTAACATGTTCTTTTAGCATTTTTCCCATGATGGCAGAAATATATTGAGAAAATTAAGTTTAAAAAATGTATTTATGAGTTTTTATTCAAATCACTGTAAATCAGGAGCAAACAAACAAACAAAAAACAGTCAATAGTCCCATCCACAACTCAGATGCAAATTTCTAATGAACTCCTGCTGCTCTGTAGACAGTTTTGAAAAAATGTTTAAAAAAAAAAAAAAATTAGCTAAAAAGAGCATCATCATAATTAAAAGACCGCTGGAAATATTTTTAAATTAGATCAAAAGATGATTGGAGTGGGTCTTTAAGGGAGAGCAGGCTTTCGTCTAGAAATAATTTGTGTTAGACATATAATTTAAAAGGATTATTACAGGAAAAAAAAGAGGAAGCAGTTGGTAAATACAAAGATGTCGGCATTGTTTGCATGATGTACTGTCTGACAGAGGACAAGCTTGTCATCGGTATTGTGTCACATACAGTCTGGGAAGTGATAAATCCTTTCACTGAAACCACACCAACTCAATGTTATCAGCGTGCGAGACACAGATTGAGCGCGGAAACACCTTATTGTTTGAGTCACATGACGTATTTAAGACAATCAGCTGTGCAGACATGGGTGGTAAAGCTCAACTCTTCAGCTCCAGTTTTCATGACTGCCTAGCT
>NC_050516.1:27453395-27456186 GCF_002922805.2 Oryzias melastigma
GTGTCTGTGTTTTTTGTTTTTTTTGTTGTTTTTTTTTGTCTGGCACATACATATCTGAATCCGATGTAGTCTGATTATGTCCTGCCTAACTGGCCACAAAGAATCTACCCATGGGCCTTGGCTTCACACAAAAGCCCACTTCCTCCCGCACTCACACACACGTTCACGTCAACAAACACACATACACATTTGTGCCGTTAGCTAAAATAGCTCCTCTTATCTTTCCCTACGACGCTCCTCTGCCCAGCACATGTTAGAAAGTGATATCATCGAGCTTTTCTTTCAGATTGGGTTTTGGCTCCTATTGAGTTTTTAATGGGGACTGTGGTAATGACAGCTTGTACCAGGAAAAAGAAAACCTTTAGCGAGTGGAGAGTGATTTATCTCCAAAAAGCCTCTTCGAGTCATGCAGTTAGAAAGCAGTTGAAAAGCTTGATTTCGGCTGCTAATGGACTGTGTGACAGCTGTGGAAAAAGAGATGCAGGTCAGACCATGCTATTATCTGCACAGCGGGAGCCTCATGCTTCACATCAGGACCGTGGTGTTCCGTGAACCCCTCTTAGTTCAGGTCTGGACTCGCTGAAGTAAGCAGTCCAAAGGCCCATGTGACAGTTTCCTCTTTAAATAATAAAAACATATTTGTGTTCTTCTGATCAATAAATTGTAATTTTTTAAAGTTCTATTCTATCCTGTTTGATGAAGGACAGCGTTAAACTGTGTTATTTCATCTGGAAAACAAAAAGTATTGACTGGATGATTTGCGGAGTGATGAGATCTTTATAATGAAAGGCTGTGACTGTGTAGTGGGCTTAGGACCACATCAAAAGATTGCCTCCTCTGTGGTTTACAAGGCTCTTTGCCGCCTTTTCTCTTCTGATCTCTGTGTGCTTTTGTTTGTGCAAGAGTGTGTGTGTGTGCTTTTTTTCTTGAGGACTGATTATTTTGAGCATTGCATGCTCTCCCTTTCAGAATTGACATATTTGAAAGGAACAAAGATGGAAATAGTTCTGATTTTATGGTTTTTATTCCCTGGATGATCATCACTGATATTGGAGTCCCTTGACTCTGTCTTAATTTATGTCTATGTGTTTCCCTGTTGGGCCTTAATTTGGAGGTTGGCCTGACAGCAAGTCCCCTTTCTGTGACTCCTATGCTACGTTCACACCGGCCTAGACAACAGACGTTCGTAACGGAACACAAAAGTCACGATTTTAGGATTACTGTTCAGATCATTTGTTGGATCAGTAAAAAAAAACAGGAATAAACAAGAAGATAAAAGCATGAAATTACTTTTTGAAAAGCTTTAAAACATATATTTAAGAAAACATATATAATGTTCTTCAATGCATAAATATACTCTCGCATATCTTTGAACTTTGTACATAAACAAAAATATAAAAACATGTATTTTCTGATTACATTTACATGTCTGGAGACCAAATCTACAAAAACTGTGAGAAAAGAATGCTGAATATGCAACTTTTCCCTTGCCCCCACCCTCCTCCTCCCAATGTCCAAATTAAATATTACATGAAAAAGTTCAAATTAAACTTTCTTATTTTTTTGTATTAATTTTGGTATTGAAATTAACTGTGGGAAAATTTCAATATTTCAAATTATTATTATCCGTACATGTGTAGATGAGGCACTGCCATGACCACCTTTCCTGGCGATTTTGATCCTTTTGGCTTGCCATACTGCCTTCCCCGGCACATCCCTGTTGCAGGAGCAGCGACTGCAGGACAGCTGCGTTACACATGTGGGCCAAACCGTGGCTAGTGATCCATATGGAACATGAAATATCCAGGATGACACCCCTTTTATGGGTCACTATGCAAGTTATTAAGTCTGTTTTCGAGCTCTACATACATTAAATGTGCATTGAAAGTTAAAACTGTTGAAGTTTGACCAATCAGGGAGTCCTATCTGGTAGTGACGGATGAATGGCGTCCGTTTTATTCCACAGAAGTGCCGACCATTAATAAGTGATCATGAAAGAGAAAATTATAATTGCAGTTTGTGTTTGGCAAGAGTAACATAGAAAATAGATGTAACTTTAGTGATTAAAACATTTAAAAAAACAATAATTAAAGTTATTCATAGAAAAGCATAAATGGTAACTCCTGTTTTCCCAGCTAGTGGTTCATTTTTACCCAGTGTGGATCACATTGTACCTGTGTGACTTGAAGTGTTGATAACCAGTACTGTACGGGAAATGTGTCAGAGGAAGGCGTAGCCTCCAGAGAGGCTGGTGTGTTTCGGGGGGAAGGGAAGTGAAAGGTTGGGACGAGTTTGTGTGGGCCACAACAAAAAAGCATGTGCAACCGGAGAAATTCCAAATCAAGGGTTGTAGGGAATGAGTCACTCGTTTGACTTTCAAAGACGTTCACCTGCTGCACCCAAACGGGGGTTAATGTTCTAAGAATGCTGGCAAACATTTCAGGGTAAAGCAGATAAGCATCTTTCTTGGAAAGCACAACGACTTGAGAGGTGGATTGAAAAGGACCATATAAATATATATATAAAACAGATCTATCATGGCATGTAGGAAGAGTTGGAAAAGCGGCTAAATGATGCCTAAACAACAGGACCCAGCTGCTGCTCCACAGGCCGCCACACCCAGCAGAGAAAAAGTCCATTTGTTGTCGTAGCTGGCCTTTCCAACTTTCACAGGGGAGGGTGTGCGTGTGGTGGGGGAGGGTTTTAAGTTTTAAAAAGTGAAGAAATTATGAACATGAAAGAAGAGAACGTTCCTCCCTTTTAATGGGAAATGACAAAAGGGAAACAAGAT
>NC_050516.1:27456256-27460872 GCF_002922805.2 Oryzias melastigma
CTAAAGCTGTGAATACCCACGCTTTGTTTGGATACCCTAAGACTCACAAGTTTATGAAAACACAGGCCAGAGGACGTGACCTCAGCTGGGACCTGAACGCGGAGGCCGTTCCCACCAAATCTCCTCTAAAACCCCGTCTTTTCCCTGGCTGGCTGTTGTCAGAGCACACTCGCTCCCGGCCATGTTATCCTCCGCTCTCCCTCTGGTGTTCCTTTCCTTTTCAGGCCTCACCTCTGTTATCTGTCAGTCCGTGTTTCCCCTCTTCCTCCATATTCACTGGTTATGCGTCTTCCAAGGTCCTGATGCCATTTAATTCTGTTTTTGGGTCCCAATTCTTACTCAGCCGAGAAAATATAAAATTTGAAATATGTTGTCATCTTTGTAGTTGGTTTTAGTATTTAGATTTATTACAATTTTTCCCAGTTATGGATCAATCCCACAAATAGAGAAGGAAAGAGGGACGGAATGAAGATAAAGAAAACAAAGAACATGCGCAATAACACAGCCAAAAGACAAAAAAGAAGAAATGGAATCTCCGTTGATAGGCATCAACTGGAGGAATTTGAGGAATACAAGTATTTAGGAAGACTGCTGACATCTGAAGAGATTGAGGACCGTATGACAAAAGGATGGAGACGTTTTGGGCAGTACAACACATTCATAAAAGACCAAAAAAATGCCTACATTCTTTAAAAAGAAGATCGTGGACACAGACATCGTACCACCAATGACATATGGAGCAGAGACATAGTCTATCACAAGACGTAAAGAGAAAAGTTGGCTGTTACCCAGAGAAGCATGAAAAGATCAATGCTCAATGTAACAAGGAAAGACAAAATCCGTAATGAAATAGTACGATCAAAAACAAAAGTGATGTTGAGAAGAAAGCCGGAAGGCCTGGATGACTTTGATATATCAGGTTTAAACAAAATGTGTACAGTCAGAATACAGTCTGAAAGTTTAGTTTTTAAAACATTAGTTTTACCTTAGGAGGTTGCCGTCAGATCTAACAAACAGTAGCTAATTCCTGCATTCTTCTTCTTGTGGTGAATTTGTGGAAGTGCAGAAACTGTGAAGCTCCTGGTCTACTATGGTGAATTCTCAAATAGTAGTTATTATAAGTTTCGCTTCACTTTGACGTAGTTCTCAAAAACTCCAAAACTTGACAAAAAAGAACTCCTGTGGTAGAAATGTTGGACCCTCCATGGACTTCACTCGTCAGAAGCTGTTTTAGTGGCTCTTGAAGCGCTGCTGCACGTGTGAAAACTTGATTAAAGCCTTTCTGGATGTGAAGAAAGGTCTGTGAAGTCTGGAGAACTGCCTGAAGCAGTGACCCTAGCTTGAAACCTTAAAGAAAAAAGTAAACTCATCAGTGATGAATTGCCATCCCTTCCCCTTTTGTGCTTGGCTTTTGTCATGGAGCTTAACCTAAACTAACATTTTCTTCGACATCAAATATTTATTAGTCTACTAACTATTTGTGGTAGTTTGTTTTGACTACCTCTGACTCAAATGGATTGAGTCAAATTTCTATTTGTGTTGGACATTAACCTTCAATTGTTAAAGCTTGAAAAAATGATTTGGTTTGGTTTAAAAGCCACCCAAACAATAATTAGTTCAATGGATTTCAATGAGTCTTATTGAGGCATTGCTGTTGACTCAACTGTTCCTGTTTATTTAACCCAGTGAACAGGACATGTGCAGGTTAAGTTGTCGGCTCTCCTCCTTTTCCTGCTTCGCCTTGTCCTCTTCCTGTCTCCAGCGTCATTGATTAGAGTGTGCAGTCATGCAGAAGCACACAGTTTTTTTGTGTACTCCCACAAAGAGCCGCAGGCCTGAAACAAAAAGAAAGAATGAAAAAAAGGTGTATTGATATTTTAGTAAAACCCATAAATATAGTGTTCCATTTGTAAGAATGAACTAATCAGCTTTTACTGTTTCTGTTCGTTTTATAAACAAGTGTTAAAGTTTTAGATATTAATTAAAACACATATGGAAAAAAAATCATAACCCGAAGCATAAAAATTGTGAAATTCGGGAAAACTAAAGAAAAATTTCAACGAAGAAACTAGCCCACAAAAATTAGCTAATTTAAATAGAAATTATAAATGCAAGTTAAGTTAAAGCTGCAAGTTGTACTGCCCTTTTCTGGCAATTTTGCCCCAAAAGTGCTAACAATGCTAATTTTGCTAGCATTGCCAAACGTGCTGATATTGCTAAAAGTGCTTTTCCTGAGGTCAGAGGTCAGTTTAACTTGTAGTTGCCGACCTAACCTGGTGACATGTGTAAAATCTTTTGAGAATGGGGCGACCAAAATTGATTTCACTATATTGTGCGAGAATGGAATCACTAAAATTCATACTTTTCCACGAGGCCGTAGGTTCTGTGGTCATCCCATAATTTTAAAATTTCACAAAATTTTACAATTTCTCCCGCAGTGATGTCATAATTTTTCAGACATGGTCATTCATTATGTCCAAAGAAATAATTTTTTACCAGAGACTAAGTATGTGGCAATTTTGGGTCCTGCAGGAAATAATTATCCACTTTGATGAATAAATGTCCTAAAGATCACTAGAATATGTACACCTCATCTACCAGCATCGATTTAATTAGATTTTTGTACAATTTGAAGTCATTAGGACTATTTAAAGGCTCACAAAAACATGAAAAACATATGCAATAGTAAAACCCATTTTTTGTTTCCCAGAAGAGGACACGCATTCTGACTTTTGAACCAGACAGATAAAGTCTGCAGAGACCCAACATGTGCCATTGATTGGAGTAGTCCGTCCATTTAATAGGATTTTAGCTGCTGCTTACAGAGATAAAGGAAATCTGTATCAGTTGGTGACAGTAGCTGTTTACATTTTTGTTTCAGGGTTTTGCCTAAACGTCCAGACGACACACATTACACTGAATCTGGATCACACGGTCCACATTCGTATAGGCAGAAACATATTGAATCACTTAGTCAAAAAAAGGACTTTTACTGCCAAGTAATATTAATCAAAGCTCGGCCTATTGTGCAGACTTACTTTCACTGCCTGGAGACGGTATTTCATTAAAGTGGAGGCATTTTAAGTTTAGAAGCTCTCCAGTTTTGTGTTTTTGTTGGTTTGGGGGTTTAAAGTGGTCATAATGCTGCAAAAATTCAACAAACACTGAATGGTGACAAGCTCTTACACATGTGTCACTGTGAGAATATTTGACAAAGCAAATATGTTTGAGTTGTTAGTAGATTTTGGGGAGAGGATGATGGGAAAAAAAGCATAGAAGATGCTGGTAAATACACACAAAAACTATGAAAGTAGGTTAAAACAACACTAAGAAAAAGTCCCAATCAAAATATTCGTTACTAGATCTGTTGTCATTTTCTCTTTCATTTTATTTTGTTTTTATAGCTATACACTTTTTTTCCCTCTTATTTTGTTCAAAATTTTAAAACATGACACAATCTTGTGGAAGAAAACATTAAAAGACTAAAAAACGTGGCGGGACTTCCTGTTTGAATGTTTCCTGTGGAGGTTTGACGAGAAAAAAGTAAATTAAAATTATAAAAAAATGTATATATAGCCTGGTGTTTCTTTCTTTTTTTAGACCCAAACTAATATTTGAGCTAACACATCAGAATTAATTAATATTAGTGAGGTAATATAACCCAAAAAGTGATGTCCACGCATGTGGACGCCAGGTCTGAAGTGGTTAAAGAAGCAAGATTATGGTCACATATCCCAAAATGCCACTGGGCCGTGACCTTAGTGCCAGTTTTTCAGCAACGTTTTCCGAACTGGACGATTTTTTGACATCAGTCAGTGGCCACCCAGGCACATTTGGTGTTCTGATAGCAGGAAGGCAGAAGATTTTTGACTGATGGGAGAGTCTCCGAGGTCCCAAAATCGTCCCAAAATTGATTGGCCGATTTCAGACTACCACCCTCCAGCCAGCCCCCTGCCCCTGTGCTGCCATCCCACTGCCACCATCTGATTCTTAGGGTGCATTCAGACTGGGAAAGTCCATTTTTTTGGATCGAGTCCTGAAGATTGTGTTTGGTCTGTATTCAGATTTCTGTTTCGGACCAAACTTTGTAAACAAAATTACGTGACTAAAGATCTCTTCAGTCATTGGCCAGCAGTTATGGGGGCGGGTCAAAACAAAAAGTGGAAGATTAAGGGACCAATTATTTCCTTTTTGCTAACACAACAATCAATGTTTTACATTTGTCCACGGCTCACCAATCACCTCGTTCCTAATGTGTTTACTGTCGGGTACGGTGGCCGTTTTGGTTCAGTTATTCCGCTCTTGGTTCTTTTGTATTCAGACTGAATCTCAGAGCAAACTGAAGTTCGGTCCGATTGGAAACAAACCAAGACCACTTTGAAAGATGGGTCTGAGAGCGGTTCCTGGTCCCAAACTAGGATTCATTTGTGGGTATTCAGACTGAATCTCTGTTCCACATTATCAGAGGACACACTCTGGTTAACCAAATGTGTCCAGTCTGAATACACCCTTAGAAATCATTCGGTAGCAGCTCGGGCACTCGATGGGGCTGAAGACAATGTGGCATTTCCAGCCACCGTGGACCCCCGGGCCATTATTAGTTTGATTGCAGTATG
>NC_050516.1:27461002-27467255 GCF_002922805.2 Oryzias melastigma
GGAAATGCAATTTTTCTAGTTCCCTCTAATGTTTCATCAATGTTTCATCTGCTGAAGCCTCCCCATCGCGCGGTGCCAGTCGTATTTGTGACCGTGGCATAAATCTGGTTTGTAAGAATCTTTTTGAGGGGGAGTTTTGAGAAGCTTGATGCTGTTAAAAGAGAATAAAAAGCAATATATTAGTTCATCAGCTTCATGTTCAGGAAAGATTCCTTCACTGTTTTCTGCAACTATAATCACATAAATGGGCAATTATTGGAAAATAATATTCATATAATTTATGTTTTTGAATCTTTTCTTACTTTATGTGGATAATTATTGGTTTACCCAAGTCTTTACTAAACTTACATAACACTACTTTGCAGATGTTCTCTTCAATACTGTGCAGGAATGTGTAAGGTATTCAGGAATGCTGCTCCAACACAGTTACGTAGGACCGCGTGAGGTCATGATTCACGTACACGAGCGTTTGTTGCATGGCACCATTTTTTCCCAAACCACGTGAACTGTTGTCACAGTCAAACTCTGCACCACGGTGATTTCTGGATGTGGACCGGAAACGGCCCGACGGGGTAATTGGACGCCGGTGAAGGACCCGTTTGGCAGGCTGCTGCGCAGGACGGCAGGAGGAAAACCATTCCTCCTCTATTTCTGGAGGGGAATCGTTTTTCTGTTTTATTTTAGACCGTTAGGGTTTTTATGGCTTTATTTTCAGCCAACTTTTCCATTTATCGTTGTGACTTTTCACACACTTTTGCACATTTTTCTTTATTTGTTAACCTTTTCTTTAATGTGGGGCTTTATTTTTTGTCAGTTTCTTGACTGCAGACCTGATTAAAATAATTTTAAATATTCCCATCTGTCGGGTTAAGACTGTCACTACACATTTTTTATTTCCTTTTAGCCAAGTAAATCTACAGTTTTCCTTAAAAAATGTCTTTTTATGAAAAAGTTCGATTGTATTGTATTCATATTTAATTTCTTTAAAATTTAAGAATTTATTTTGTTGCCTTGATTTGATCTACACTGCAAACACACTTAAATATAAACTGCATTTGTTTTTTTTAAGTCAAATTTAACATGTCGCAGTGTTTTAAGTTGGATCGATGTGAAAGAGCTCCTCTCAGATCCGGGCTCTGCTGTGTGGAACGCTCAGAAGAGCGTCTGAAGGGTTACTCCAAATAACGCGCAGCACTTCCTACCCGGTGACAGGTGCTGCCTCAGCTGTAAATGCTATTGCAGTGTGCAGAACATGTTTGGCAGTTGTGCTATGTTGACTTGTCCAGTTCTTTGCCATAATTAACTTAACAGCATGAAGGAAATGTGTGCGGTGATTTCAGAAGATCTGTTCTTCCACTGAGCAAAGCCAGTGCTCATGGAAAGCACGAGTCATACTTTCCAAATTTGCACTTTATAAATAAATAATCACCATTAATTATAACCAATGCAAACCAATAATAACTTGGTGAATATATTTTCACACACGATTAATCAAAAAATGGGTTTTACTCTCAGATATCCCAAAAAAATGAAAAATATTTAAAAAATGTATTTTGATTAGTAACGACAGAGTATTAGGGCCACAAAAAAAGAAAAAAAGTATTTTTACAAGATTAAAAGTTGCAAATTTGGACAAAATAATAAGATTTAAAGGTGTAAATTAATTTACACCTTTAAATCTCCCAGTTATTTCTTCCTCTATAGAAGACGATCTCCTTCATCCCTGTGCACTAAAAAAAAGTGAAACGTTGAATCAATTGACAAATTTAAAATACATTTAAAATAATTAATTTTCAACACATTTAAATTTTTAAATTTTAATTCAATAAAAACTAATATTTAACTATAACAAATTGCAGAGCTTTTGTTAATTGATCCAATGTTTCACTTTTTAAAGTGTAATTCCATCCGAACAATTCTAGTTTTCAGAATTTTCAATTTGATGTAAGAGACTCTTTCCATCCCTATTTGTTGTTTGTGCTGAAACGGGATGCTTCATTTGGAGAAGACGTTTGCAACATGTTTTCATTCTGCTGTACTGTTCCTGACAAATGAATTTACGAGATTTAAATTCTCAATTTATTTGTTTATTTTTTTTGTAAACTGGCCCTAATAGTCTGCTGTAACAGATAGAAGAAACAGAAGTTACTAATATTTATTCAGGATTGTGTGTAGCTTTTAACTTTATTTATAGATCTTAATTTTTACATTTTTAAGGTTTTATAGGAAGTAAGTCACAAACAATTCTGTCCTAGATTTTCGTTTAATAAGAAGTTTGTTGGTTATTTAAGATTAGTCTACTTCTTAAATAAAAGTGCACAAATACGGCAAGACAAACCCAAAGCAGTTCAGCTGATTTCAATAGTTCTACATCAGAGGTCCCCAAGCTACGGCCCGCGGGCCGGGTCTGGCCCACCTCCACATTTGGCCCAGCCCCCCAACAGTATCAGAGATAGTCTTGGGCGGTATTCAGATTCTAAACCTTCAATATTCCTCTACATTTTACCTCGGTATATGTTTTTACCTTGACTTATTAAGAACTTTGTCAGCACCAAAGCACCAAAAACTTTGAACAGGAAATGTTTTTCAAACAGCAGCAAAATCTAAAGATTTTTCACCAAAAACAACTATATTTACTTTTATATTTACAGACCCCAGCCCCTCTCACAAGAAAAAGTTTTCATGCTCTACATGAAGGAAGCAGACTTTTTCGCCCTACCAGAGCTTAAAACAATAGTTTCAGTCAAAAAAAAGATTTTTTTTTTTTTTTCATGAATCTAAACTTTTTGTATCTATATAAAACAAAGTTGCCCCCTCCAGCGCTCGTGGGGCCTCCACATCTGGTCGACTTCAAAGTGCTGCTGTGTCACCGTAGCTCATTCTCCACAGGAAACTCAATCTTCAGGAAGGACACACCCAAAAGTGCATTATTTATCTCCTCCAGCCGAAAGCCACAGCTCATTTGTTTGAGTGAGTTTACGCGTGGGCGGGGCCATTGTGTCAGGACGCTCTGTGAGGTTAGCACACTCACCCGCACTATTGTTGGGGATGTTTACGCTGCTTTAAATCTGTTCCTCTGATAGTGTTCCCGTAGCCATTACGGGTGGCGTGTGGTCAGAAGGTGGGGAGGACGGATCTTAAACACAGGCGATAAAAATAAAGAAAGCTTTCACTGTAATCTGAACGTTCCCTCAGTTTGAATTAAAGAAGTGCTTATAATTTTGTTAAAGTGGATTATTATTGTTAAAGCTGCCCATAAGAAGGCTCATACGGTGGCAACTAAACTCCATAAAAGTTTCAGCAAAAATCAACAAATTTGATCTTTTAGACCAATTAGATTTAAGAGTTAATGAATACATTCTGTTATTTTTAGTCTGTGAGACTTTCACAATAATGGTCAAATTCTTTTACACTGAAAATCCGTCATTTCAGAAGTCGATTAGTCTTTGCTCCAGCACTTATAACTCAATGCTCAAATAATTAAATTAAGCCCCGCCCACCACGTAGGTTTGAATGTAGCAACACAATCTTAGAAGCCCAAATAATTTTATTAAAATAAAAAAAAAAAAAGTTACAGTTTTAAAGTTTTAAAATTTTAGTTTTACTTTGTTCAATAAAAGTTTATCTTGTTGGTCCCGTGACCTACGTTATGTTTGGGATTTTGGCTCCCTGTGTGATTGAGTTTGACATCCCTGATCTATGGAAAAGGGCAAAAAAAGGAACAAAATTCACACGGGCCCACATTGTACACACAATGTAGAATTAATGATAGAAATACTCGGAAATACAGCTTAAATACAGCTAAATGTTACAAGAACATGTTGAAAAAAACAGCTAGAACACAATTTTCATTGGAGTTGGTCTTTCATTTATTTTCAAAAGTGGGTAAATTTCATGTTCTGTTGTTTTTGTGCTATATTTTCAGGAACTAACAATAGAGCCAAACTGAAACAAAGGTTTTGTGTTGCATCATGTAACGACAGAAGAAACTTTTATTTAACGTTGTAAAAACTTCTTCTCAATCTGTTTCTCTGTGTTTCTCACAAAGCAAAGGGGATAGAAAATGGGCTGACCGGATTTCCTAACTTGTCCTTCCCCAGCAGCAGCAGCAGCAGCAGCGGTGGCGGCGGCAGCACTCACTGCTGCATCCAGAGGCCCTAAACCACATCACTTTGTGTGGTCCTTTAATTGCATATCAGATGGAGCCAGTCTTCATGATGAAAGCCTGATTTTTGCGCTAACGCTTCGCTGTCGTCTCTGATATATAAACCAGATGTGTGTTTAGAAGCAAAGCCCATCAGCAATTGCATTGCTTTTTCCCAGTTAAATGGTTTTAGAGAGTGGATTCCCACTGGGGCCACCCGCACTTAAGGCTTAGTGTGTTGAAGCAGCTCATTTAAAGAGAAAAAACGTCGACTTGTGTCTGAAGCTGCAGTGAAATCACAGTGAAACGAAGCCTCTGACTGAGCTGCCGGTAAACTGCAAATAAAGCGAGCTGTGGTTTTTCCGTTCTAAGCAGCCTGCGGAGTTTTAAGCGGTGCAAAGAGCTGTCATGCTCGGGCTTGTGTTGCGTTTGTGCCGGAGTGCTAATCAGCAGCAGCAGAAGGTTGGCTGGGATTCCTCCAGCCTCAGCTTCCAGCTAAAAACCTCCTCTATCCGATCAGATCTCGGCTCCGATTCGGCTCCAGACCTGGATTCTGCTTGTCAAAGCAGCTGGAGTCCAGCCGATTACCATCACATTCACGCCGTGATAACATGGAGCTTACACGTGTGGAACATCCAACACTTTTTCTCAAGGCTCTAGGATGATAAGGAGGACTCCAAGCAAATATTTACTTCCCTGACAATCTCTTAGAATGATTTTTTAACCAGAAAAAAATACATTCTAAAAATATTCAAATTCTCTGTAGATATTTCTAAAAACTTGACTTAACCCTTTAACACCTGAGGCGTCGCCAGTGACGCTTAAGCACAAAATCTTTAACATACTGTAACTTTTCAACCGTTAAAATAATCATTGTAATCCTAGCAGATTCTGACTAACTGGTACCTACCAGAATCTAACTGGGGAGCACCAATTAGAAACTGGTGCCCACCAGTTAGTATCTGGTGCTCACCAGTTATTATCTGATGAGCACCAGTCAGTATCTGGTGTGCACCAAAAACTAGTAACTGGTATCTGGTGCTCTCCAGATACTAGTATTTGATATCTGGTGCTCACCAGATACTAGTAACTGGTATCTGGTGCTCACCAGATACTAGTATTTGATATCTGGTGCTCACCAGATACTAGTATTGATATCTGGTGCTCACCAGATACTAGTAACTGGTATCTGGTGCTCACCAGATACTAGTATCTGATATCTGGTGCTCACCAGATACTAGTATCTGATATCTGGTGCTCACCAGATACTAGTATTGATATCTGGTGCTCACCAGATACTAGTATCCGGTATCTGGTGCTCACCTGATACTAGTATCCGGTATCTGGTGCTCACCTGATACTAGTATCCGGTATCTGGTGCTCACCAGATACTAGTAACCGGTATCTGGTGCTCACCAGATACTAGAAACCGGTATCTGGTGCTCACCAGATACTAGTATCTGATATCTAGTGCTCACCAGATACTAGTATTGATATCTGGTGCTCACCAGGTACTAGTATCCGGTATCTGGTGCTCACCAGATACTAGTAACCGGTATCTGGTGCTCACCAGATACTAGTAACCGGTATCTGGTGCTCACCAGATACTAGTATCTGATATCTAGTGCTCACCAGATACTAGTAACCGGTATCTGGTGCTCACCAGATACTAGTAACCGGTATTTGGTGCTCACCAGATACTAGTAACCGGTATCTGGTGCTCACCAGATACTAGTAACTGATATATGGTGCTCACCAGATACTAGTAACTGATATATGGTGCTCACCAGATACTAGTAACTGGTATCTGGTGCTCACCAGATACTAGTATCTGATATCTGGTGCTCACCAGATACTAGTATTTGATATCTGGTACTCGCCAGATACTAGTAACTGGTATCTGGTGCTCACCAGATACTAGTAACCGGTATCTGGTGCTCACCAGATACTAGTAACCGGTATCTGGTGCTCACCAGATACTAGTATCCGGTATCTGGTGCTCACCAGATACTAGTATCCTGGTATCTGGTGAGCACCAGATAAAACTACAGCTTGCTGCGCTTCTGTTAGTAACCAGATTTTGTTTGTCCTTTTTTTTTTTTTTTTTTT
>NC_050516.1:27467326-27468535 GCF_002922805.2 Oryzias melastigma
ACAAAAGTCAATAGTGGGGCTTTAAATCTATCTCTGTCCAGCATTTTACCGATTTAGTTTCTGTTTTGTGTTTTTTAAGTTTGTGTGGAGCATCGTGGACATGAATAGAATGTGTAAATTGAAAGTTTCAACTCACAAAGCTCCTTATTTGATTTCAGAGAACTCAAAAATAAACCGATAAATCAGTCAAAACAAATCACACTGCTGTATATGATCTATTAGTTTTAGCTGAGTCTTTGAGAAAGGGGTTACATTTTTGTAGCATTACATTCTCACACACTGTCTTTGTTATCAAATAAAAGAGTCGAATCAGCCGCGTGTCCTTGAGTGCAGGCGTTCTCTCAGCCTCGCAGGAATCTGCTCACGGATTGCTGCAGCGAAAGCAAAAATATTAAGGAACACGTTTTCAGCCGTTCTCCGAAGAGCGTTGTAAAGTTGTTGGCTTTAGTTTGTACGAGCTATTCATGTTACATAATGCCCCTCTTCTTGTCCCCGTCCACATGCACAAAAGATTTCAGACGCACACACAGAGCGGCGGGGCATGGACGCCGTCCAGCCAGGGGCTCCAGCATCACTCGGCTTTCAAAGAGCTCCTTTCTTGTCCTTTCTGATGGCTGCTCCCCAGCAGCAGTGGAGCAGAAATGCAAAGCGCCCAACTTTGATATGAATTTGTCTCTGATTCTCCACGCTGCCCTGTGACTTCATTTTTTTCGCTGTCGTTCAAACCCGTTACTTGGCGGGTTAGACAATGTTTTGTGTTGGCTGCTGGCATTGATGTCTTTTGGGCTTCCTGAGTACCCATTATTCTTACTGTGTGCCTCTCAGTTAATTCAGGCCAATTCAAGGAGAACACAGAAGTGTCCTGATGCACAAATACAAGACACTCCCCAGTAATATTTATCATTGAGTGAAGAAATCAGTGTCATGTTATCAAATTTTGACATTTCAGAACAAATCCGCCAAACCCAGCGTAGCTAAAAAAATATATATATATATATATATAATCGACGAGCCGCTTTTCTCCTTCAGAATCTACTGGAATGACGATCGTGTTAACGGTTAAAAAGTTACAATATGTTAAAAAATGTTGTGTTTTACCGTCACCAGTTTTAAAGAGATAATTATAATTCTCCAAAAATTGGAACGTCGTAACCCCTCCCCCTCTTCCCATCTCCCATAACTGAGAGCTCTCTGTTTACGATTCCCCCG
>NC_050516.1:27468729-27482685 GCF_002922805.2 Oryzias melastigma
AAAAAAAAAACTTATTTAACACACTCTAAAACTAACTTTTTAAAACTTTAAAACATAACTTTTTAACATTACTATGAATAAAATCAGGCAGGAATATTATTCCAGAATAATCAACCTATTAAACCTTAAATAACTTTAAATTTTTTACTCTCCATAAAAATATATTTTGTCAAAATTATACAAGTTAGAAATGAGCACAAGATAACATCGGGCCATTAATGACGATAAAATGATCTAAATGATTACACAAAAATACAATTTTAAGCTTAATTTTCATTATATAAATATATATATTTATATATATCCTCCAGTATGAGAGAAATGTCACAAGAACACACCATTTTTTTTCCCATCGGCCTTTAAAGTTGTGGAATTCCGTGTGTGTGTGGCATTCCAGACAGTGTCAGAGGTATGTGAATCACGTCTCCGAGGCAGAATGTGGGGAATCTGCTGCCATGAGAAGGTCACTGTTTGTTAACACGCCTCCAAAGGAGACTATGCACTGTGTGTGTTTGCATCACTTCCTGAAACTAAATCTTTTAAGTCTCCATCCTGTTAATGATTTTGAGGTGTCCTTGTTGCCTTAGATCGAACAATGATCTGTCTTAGGACACCACTTTAAAAATTAAAAAAAGTTATGTAATTTGTTAAATTAAAATAATAGTTTTTATGAAATTAAATTTTCAATCCGAGCAAACCAAGAAATTACTATTTTAATTTGATAAAGACTAATAACTTTTAGTGGAACAAATTACGGAACTTTAGTTAATTGATCCAATATTTCACTTTTTTCAGTGTAGGACAGATTTCTGTCCTTAAATATCATAGACTAAAGATTAAATAATGCAAACATTCCCACTTTAAAAGCTCCCCCTGGGCTGAGGATCGGTTCCTAACTGGGTCTGAGGACGAGTCGGTGTGTGGGCCCGTTGCCCAAAAAGTCATATGATAGTTTTGAGTGGTCGTCATTCTGCCCACAGAGGACTGAGTGGGGCGAGTTTCAAAAGTCTCCATTCAGCTCAGAGTCAAAGGGAGGCGGCCTCCGTCCCAGACGTGGACACAGAATCCAGACTTTCCGTGTTAGAGCCGCTTCACCCATTTTTCACAACCTTTATTAGAACCTTTGATTTGAACTTTCATCATCGACTCAGAGGAGTGTTCCAGATGAAACACAGTCGGATGTTGGACAACATTCCAGTCTGTTTGCTGTGTCGCTTCCTTAAACAGTCATGGACGGTGGAGTTTTGAGTTGAAACGCTTGACAAACATTTGTTTTCCTGTGTGTAGAAGCAGGTTGGAGACTGAATCTGGATGGATGGATGGATGGATGGTTTGTGGAAAGCAAACATGACTTTGACTTTATAATGATTTGTACTCCTTTGATAAATTGTTAAAATGCAAACTTGTTTTCATTAAAGACATTCACTTTTGTTCATATAAAGTATGATAATGATGTGTTAACAATCTAAATTTGTTTTTTCTCCACAACAGATTTGGGATATGAGCGATGACGAGAGCATCTGAAGTCCACCGGTGTGAAAATAACCAGAGGAACTCCACTTCAGTTTTTTTTTTTTTTAATGAATGTCTTCTATTTTTTGTTTATTACGTTTCTTGCTCTTCATCTTCATGTGTAAAAATGTCCCATGAATAGTGAGTTGTAACAGAGTTCACTGAAGAGACTTCTGGGTCCAAATCTTACAAAATACTCCATTTTGTCCTTTCAAAATAAGAGTTTGTCAACAGAATGTCAACTGCAGACTGTCATGAATGTGGAAAGGATTTGATATTTGGGATTAAATTGGGGATTATTTCTGTAAAACCATTTAAATTACTGGAATTCGTGAACTTTTGTCTCTTGAGTGGTTTGTGTTGATGTCTTCTCACTGTCTGTGTTCTTGTTTAATGTTTACGGTGTAATGGCATGAATATTTCTACACTATGCTCTGGAGGTTTATACAAAGACGTAACAATAAAGAGATTTAAACCATGGTAAAAATGTTTTTTTCCTGAAGTGTCTCTTTATTTCTTTCGCAGACGTTTACAATGGGGGGTCAAATTCATTTTGGTTCATTCCGTCTGATCTCAAGTGGGCCGGACCAATAACATCTTGACAAAATAATGTTGTGTCAACTTGTTATCTGTAGCTTTGTTTTTGTTTTGTCCATTTTTCCTGGAAAGCTCGGCACTCCACGTCAATCGTTCTTTCTTTTGACGACATTTTGGTAATTGTGGTCACACCTGATCATTTTTATAGTAACTTACCAGCAGTGAGGCTGGCGGGAAACCAAACAGACAGACCTGGCATGAGCCTGCAAAGAAATGCAGTTTATTTCTTGATCTCTAGTCATGCCGGTTTTACTTTTGCTAGTGGTGGAATTATGCATTGCAGCCATTTTTTAAATATCGCGGTAATGGGCTAGAATCCACCATCCATTTAGAGGGCTTTTCCGGCCTGCAGGTCTGTTTGACACCAAAGCCATAGATCGTAATCATAGATCGTAGTGTTACATAAATATGTCACCACCCAGCCAGCGAGGCCAGGTGGGCCCCATGTGGTTAAAAAGTGGGCAGAAAATGTGGGCCCCGATTGGGTTTGTCCACAGTTTCCATGGTAGCACCACCTGTGTTTGTCCACATTGGCTTAAGTGGACACTCAGTGGGTTGACTCGCTAAGCTTGCCAGCCTCCAAGTGGACAACGTAGCATGCTAGTGAGCTCAGCTGTAGCACGTTAGCAAGCTATGCTGCATTAAGCTAGTGAGCTTCACTGTAGCGAGCTAGCGAGCTCTGCTGTAACTAGCAAGCGAACTTCTCTGTAGCGAACTAGCGAGCTCCTCTTTTGATAGCTCCGCAGTAGCGAGTTCCACTGTATTGAGCTAGCAAGCTCCGCTGTAGCAAGTTAGCAAGCTTCTGTAGAAGGCTCCACTACAGCAATCTAGCAAGCCATTAATAACAATAATATAAACTGACCTACCAGGCCAGCTAGAACTATTCGGCGGGCTGGATCCGGTCCTCCGGCCTTGACTTTGGCACGTGTGGTTTACAGACAGAGGCGCACACAGTTATTTTTTTTTTTAAAGCACTTTATTGTTCATCAAGGCTACTTTACTTTACGTACAAAAGGTGGCCTGCCAAAACCCTTTTAGGAGACACAGAGCCAAAAAAAAAAAAAAAAACACAAAATAACTGCAGTTTCTTGATTAAAACATCCTTACAGTTTAGTCTTACTGCCCTACAAACTTCCATATGACAATGGAAACCGTGTTGCTGTCAGAGTAAAGATCAACTCCTCTTCCATTACAGATCGCAGCAGATTCTCTGAGCCTTTAGCTACTTAAGTTAAACTACACGTCCATTACTGCTGCTTACTTGCAGAGCACAGGTTTACATTTTAATCTGTGACAAATGGTGGTTTTAATTGTATCATCTTTCCATGCGGAAATTGTTACATCAGTGTGAAACATGCGTATTGCTCCGGAGGCTCCGAGTTTTCGCTTTTGATCGACCGACAGAACAGGGAGGATTCTGGGAAGCCACAGAAACACCCGTGACTTCATACGTTTACCGTGTTCCTGCACTTGAAACTTTGCTCGAACATAAACTACAACAAAAAGATCAACTTTTTTCACAAAAAAAAGAAAATACAATGATTAAAATAGGACAGGAAAAAAAAACAATTAAATAGCTACATATCATTAACAAATTAACCAATCCTCAAAAAAATACCTACAATTTTTTTTTCTTTGTACACTCATTACGCACAGCGTAATGATGGTCTTATAGTTACCTATTAGAAAAAGAAAACTTTTTTTTTTGTTTTATTTATTGAGTGATTTTCCTACAGTGTGTGCCAAAGCATAAAGAGCGCCCTATAGGGTGGAAGTGAAATATTCTGAATGTAATAGAAACATCCTCGGGACACCCGGCCGTTTCCTCACTTTAAGCATTTCCATTTGAACCAGAACCTGCTGCGTTGTTATGCTGTAAGACATGAAACTGCTCAGCTGCTCCACCCCCTTCAACCTTCCTCAAAAACTGACTTTTTTGGGGTGGGGGGGGCGTTTTCCAGTTCTGTGACTTCTTCTGTGCGAGCTGATGATGGAATGTGTGGACTTTTTTACAGAAAAGAAAAGAAACTCTGCAGGCTCACAACACTTGATAAAACACCCAAAAGCAACAAAAACCTCATCAAATGTTAGCTTTAGCGTCCATGCTCTAAAAAAATATGGTTTTAGAAAGGGTTGTGACACAACTGTTCCTATGCAGCTAGTGCTAATATGTTCCATTAAAGTACCACTTCTGAGAGGAAACTCTGGAACGAGCAGCTCTTGTAGAGAAGTCGCCTGCATCCAGATCTGTGGTGAGTTCCCCTCTGAAGATGACGTGTGGCACACAAACGTTTGTGATTGGTTTGAACTGAGGAGGAGTGTTTTATTCTGAAATCTAAGAAAGCACAGAGCTGGGACATGAATTCTAATTATCCGTTTGGCTCTATTTGTCTGCTGGGGTCAAATCAGGATCCCATTAGGTTGAAAGTTTTTAAATTCAAGCTTACAATTTACAATATTTTTTGTAAGCTTTATAAAATATTTATTTTTCAAATGTACTTTTTTTTCTAAACTTCATGCTTGAAAGTCACGTATTACATTTTTTATGTTTTTTCTTAATCTCTTGTTATACCCGTCTTGCATTTCCTTTGCTTCCCCTAGTGGTGGAATTGCACATTGCAGTCATTTCTGCAAAGAACCAGAACTCGGGCTAGAAGCTTGCTTTAATTTTTTTTAACAATCTTATATTTTTTTCTTTTCGTCACTGGGCCGGATAAAACTTTAAACACTGTAGGTCCAGTGTTTATGCTCTTTCATTTATTGTAAATTTTTAACGTGATCAACATAATTCCAGCAAAGTGGCGGAGGTCGCACCGCGATGCCCCGAGTGGCAAAGGTTGCCCCACTACCACAAGAGTGGCAGAGGTTGCCCTGCGACGCCACGAGTGGCGGAGGTCGCACCGCGATGCCACAAGTGGCAAAGGTTGCCCCACTACCGCAAGAGTGGCGGAGGTTGCGCTGTGATGCCACAAGTGGCAGAGGTCGCCCCAGTGACGGCAAGAGTGGCGGAGGACGCTTCCTGACATCACGACTGGCGGAGCTGAGAACAGCGGAGCTCCCTCTGCGATGTTGACTCCAAGACTGCCGGAGGTCACCCCGCAACACCACGAGTGGCGGAGGTTTTACCACATCACCAAGAATGGCGAATGTCACCCCATGATGAGGGGGAATGGCAGAGCTCACTCCGCCATGTTGACGCAGAGAGCGGTGGAGGACGGTCACTACGCCGAGAACGGCAGGGCTTGTTTGCTGAACTGGCCTCAAAGCTGGCTGACCGGCAGACAGAGAGCCACTGCGGGACAGGGAAGCAGCCTGCTTGCGCCTCCTGAACTTTATGATTTTTTAAAATTATTTTCATTGAGACAATAATGAAAAGATCCTTTAGTTTGGCTTTTTTCAAATCTTGGCTGAGAGTGGAGTCAGCCTCCAACTGCCCTGTTTGGTTACCCTTTAGGTTGATCCTGGTTTGACCACATAGCATCTTCTCTGCAAAACCTACATAAACTCCTCCTTTAACTGGATAATTTAAGACACTATTAAATCAGTCGACAGCGATGATGACCTCCTCCTTTTCCGAACAACACCAAACCTTCCCAAAAGACTCCTCGCCTGCAAGATTGTCTGAGAGTTTTAGGCTGTCGGTACAAAAGTAAAAGCCAACAGGCTACATCTAGTTCAGGTAAGGGCGGTGTTGTTAACAAAATAAAACAAAGCCAAATCGACGTCATCTCGGCGTCTCCGCTCAGTCGTGCAGCAGTTGAAGCAGCCTGTACCTCTCGATAGATCAACATCTCATTGCTTCGACAGATCATCGCAGCTCTAACGCGTCGCCCCCGCTGAGATGCTTCAGAGAAATTCCACTTTAAACAGAGCCTGTCCAGAGGCTGTGCCATCGTTCCACAACAGACGCTTGTTAATACACTGATATTAATAGAAAACAAAATAAAAAGGTACAAAACTGGAATAATAGCAATACCATTAATAATATTGAGTACAACTGACCCAGCAGTGAGTGTATAGTTTCTACATCTGTTACTGAAAAGAGCAATTAACATCTGAATAAAAGGCTAATAATAATAAAGATTGAAATGCTAAAAATGCTAATAGATACCAGCTATTAAAGAAAAAACAAACATGCATTTATAAAAGCATTAATTTACCCTTAAAACCCTTGTAGAAATCTTTCATACCTTTTTTTGGAGGGGGGTCAAATAGTGTTAAGGAGTCACAAAAACAATACAAAAGTTGGTTTTTAAAGAGCTCTGAATGATCTCCCTGGAATTAGACGTTTTAACGCTCTTCCTTCTGTCGTGTCTTTGTGTTGCTGAAGAACGACCAGATCAGGAATTCTCTGACTGATGACTAAAACTAACTGGATTTTTCTATAGTGTTGGGCAGCAGAGGCCGTTTCATTTTTTCAGAATATTTAAAGTTGACTTATTTTCTTAACAAAGCGTCTCTGTTGTGATTGTTTTGTAGCAAATGAGCAAATGTGTCGCACGCAAAAAACAAAAAATAATAATAATCTTCTGCTCATCCTCGAATGTGAATGTTTCATTTTTCTTTACAATAAATTATGGAAACACTCTGTACCTGAGCTGGGGCGAAACCTTCCTCCAAATCCATTGAAGGAAAGCTAATGGGAATCGACTGATTGGATCATCAGAACCAGCTCTCTGAGCCCAGTGTGTTCAAATCTGACGGCGTTCTTCAGCAATAGTGCAAATCGGACCGAGTGGCTCTCCGACGGACAGACGGACAACATCAACAGGACTAACAAATGGCTTTTCGTGGAGTTTTTGAAGCGGGCGTTCATGTCTGATGGTTCTTTGGTAGCACGGTTAGGTGGTTTGAGATTGTTTTTAGGAATTGTTTCACTCGTGTTCGTTGTAGCCCCAAAAATGCTCGGATCAGTACACAGAACTACAGCTACAGAAAGAACTAAAGAAAAAAAAAGGAGAGAAACCTGTCAGGTGAGAGCGTCTTCCCTCTTATGTACATATAACTACAGACTCTTGAGCTCCACATCCCGGCGGGATGAATGACAGGAAGGAGGATGATGGTTCAGTCCCAGGAAGGCGTGGGGGTGGGGGGGAGTGTCCATGTCTTTATTGCTTGATTGATTCTGGGTGAGTCCACAGCGAGCGAGCGGGTTGAAGGATTCGGGGCCGGAGGAAGCGGTGCCGGTTGTGTTGGAGCCGGTGTGATCGGGGGAAAACCTGCATCCCTTCACGAGACGACGGAAGGCGAGTGATTGTGATTGACCATGCGGCTGTCGGGGGAGGAGTTTGGGCTGCTGCTGGTTGACGAGGGGCTCCCCTTGTTTTTGATCTGCAACCAGGTCTCGCCGAGCGCCTTGGCGAAATGGTCGTCCACCGAGCCCGTGATGGACACCGTGTTGGTGGCGGTGGGTTCGGGCTCCTTGTAGTTCTTCCCGAGGCTGCGCCGGAAGTGCTCCTCGATCACAGGGTCGCAGGCTGTGTTGGCTAAAGCGAGACAAGAGTTTGAGTTACTATTCTGACACTAAAAGAAAAAAAAAATGACTCATTCATTCCAGAAGTGTATTCACAGCAACGGTTTTTAGGTCACTGGAAACATTTACTCCACTTTTCCCAGCTTTTTATGGTTTCATTTCTAATCCTAGTTTGCATTTTTACTGCTAACCTCAATGAGATTATTAAGATTTCACTGGAGTCGTAAAACACTTGATTAGAGTTGAATCTAACCAGAGAAAACACTCCGATCAAAGTGACATGTGTGGCTGAGATCTGTAGGGACTTTTTAAAGTAGAGTTAATCAGAACTGTTGAGACTTCACAACGACAGATTTGAAACCGTAACCGTGAGGAACATGAGGCAGTGTTTTCTCTGGAGCATATTGACCTTCTACTGGGGTTCTAAAAGTAGCCACAACTCTAAAGCTACGTTTACAACAGCAACATTTTCAATGAAAATCTATGTAAATGCATGTTTATGTGCATTTCAGGCTTCTGTATTAAAAATCTCATGTTAACACAAGTTTTTACACCGGTTTTCAGACTCGACATAGGAGAACTGAACATCCATCGCCAGCTAAACGTGGTCAAAGTTGGACCAATCAGCGACTTAGATTTGGTAGTGACATGGAGAAACTCACAAGCATACTAGTAGGGGTACAACAGATCACGGTTGAGCCGAGATCCGTACGGATCATTAGTGATTTCTTGGCACACACGTGTGCCGCGGATCTCTCAGTTTTAGTAGAATTGGCATCAAGACATGTAAATGTAATCAGAAACTACATGTTTTAGCTATTTGTGTTCAAAGTTCAAAGATGTTTTGTTTTTATAAATAGACCCCAGTGACCCAATGTTTGATGTGATGCATGTGTGTGTGAGTGTATATTAATGCTTTGAAGCTCTTATTATGTTTTATATAGGCTTTATCAAAGAGATGTTTTTCAAAAAGCAATTTAGGCTTTCATCTTGTTTATAGCTGTTGTTTTTAACTTTTTACTGATCCAAACCGTGACACTAAAATCACGACACGATTCGAACAGTGACCCTAAAACCCTAACATAATCCGAACTCTGACATGATCCGAACTGTGAATTTTATGATATGTTGCACCCCTAGTAGCTGGTTAATCTGGTGAATCCGGATACGACGAGCCTGACGACGTCTGCATTTACTTTTAGACGCTAGCATTGAACCCGAACTGTTTCGTGCACGAATCACAAGATTTTCACGGCTTTGAAATTTTGCACCAGGCCTCTACCAACTGTAGACATGCGCTAGGAACCAGGAGAAAAAGGAAGACGAACACCCTCACCGCTTCTTGAATGTGACACACTGCATGTTCAAGAACTCGCTTAACACCCGTTCTTGAGCAGACGCCAAATGCACCAAATGTACCGAGCTTAACATTCAAATTCCAACAACACAGAGAAGATTTATTCGAACTTCTGAAAAGAAGCTCTAGAAGTTAGAAATACGTGCGTCACTCACTGTTGAGTCTTCTGTAGTTGTTCGTGAGGTTGGAGCATTTGTTGTAGGTGACGGGACAGTGGGACAGGTTGCAGTTGCGGTTGTTGGCTGGAGCACACGTGATCACCGAGGGGCGATTCTGTAACATGACGGACGAAACCAGAAAAATGTCAAGACTTTCCACCAACCAATGTTACAGATGTTTTCCCTGACAAATAGAAAAATACAATGTGGTGTGACTTGTTTACCTGCTGGCGCTCCACGGCGCTGGCTGAATGCGCCACTGCACTCACTGGTGCCGTGGTGCTGCGCGCCGGCTCCACCATGGTGTGTTTTGTAAGTGCCAGGGGCTGGTCCATGCTGCCCAAACTTGCCAGGTGGTGGTGGGCGTGGCTGTACAGGTGGTTGCCGTGGACTCCCAAAGCATTGGGCATTGTGGGGCTCCGACTGGGATCTCTGGTAAGAGAGGAGTTCCGGTAGTCTCCGTTAGGATTTCTGGAAGGAAAAAAAATGAATACAGAGATGTTTATATTATATATTTATTCATCAGGTTTACTATAAACAGTAAAACAATATGACTATTTATTCTCATTAAGGCCTGGTGTTTTATTTATTTCAGACAATGAAGCTAACCATAAAAAGTTCCCACCACAATAAAATCCCACCATTTTCTCCAAACTCTGAGATCATACTGTAAAAACAGAGATTATGATAAAGGATTAAAGTAACAAGGGTTTAACACAAAGCACAGTTTGTTTTTTTTCTTCGCTCTGATGATAATGGCTTTAAAATGTTTGATACAGGGTTTATGCCTGATGCTGTGCAGACTTGCTTGCAGTTTGACAAGTGGTGATTATTTTGGTAAGTGCGTCATATGTGGTCTGTGCTGCTGGTTTCTGCGTGTGTGCATGTGCTCCTCCGCCCCCCTCTGACAAACTGGGGCCCAGTTGGAGGGAGCAAAAAAAACTCACTGAGCCCTTCTTTTCTCTACAACTTTGCAAACTACAAATCAAAACACCAGCTCCTGCTTCCTGCGTCCTAAATAGACATGTAGCGTCCACTAATGGAACTAAAGGCCCTGGATTCATGGATGTGTTGAGAGTTTTCCTCACTAGTCGGAAAGATAATCAAGTATTGTGAAAGCAATAGGAACCTTTTAGAGTTTAGCTTGGATGCAATCAACAAAGTCCAGGCAAACTGTGATAAATCCATGTGACCAGGCAACCTGACTGCTGCGTAAAGCATCTAGAGTTGCAGCAACAACTTCTACGAACAACACTGGACACAGAAAGGCAAAGAGGAAGAGGTGTGGAGAGGGGAGCTGCATGTAAATGCTCTAGACCTTAAATTCATGAAAGAGTCAGGTTGGTGGTTTCCTTCATTGTGCTGAGAGCTTACATTAACAGGGACCACCCCCCACCTCCCCGTTCTTGCCCTCATTTTTTTTTCCTGATTGGCTTTTTCTTTCGCCCTTTCAGCCACAATCGGCTGCAAACTTCCTGAGGGTTAACAGAGGGAGAGACTTGGCAGCTCTTGCGTAAGCCTTGGCCCAAAGCTCTCCAATGGGCTTTTATGTTTTCATTTCATCAACTATCCGTCTCACTCACCCACTCTGAAGTGGCGCTAATCATCCCACACTTTTCCCAACAAAATCAATGTCAAACTTTTACATTTTTTTCATGTTTTTCAGTATTTCCAATTGCTGGTGATTCCTAAGGGAAGGGGGCAGGCAGATAACAAAGATCTCTCATCTCCTTTGAGCAGCTGGGTTTTCCGCTCGACTGTGGAGGATCCAAGTCTTCCTCGCTGCCAAGCAGAAGTCCTGCCCACATCCTCGCACAACACACAGCCTCCCGGGGGGCCGGACAATGCAGTCGACAAATACGTACGTTGAAAGGTTTCCACATCCCGATCAACGACCATCTACCTCTGCCTTCCTGTCATTCGATCACCACGCAAACCACATTTTACGTAAGGACTTGCTTCCAAAACCATCCGTAAGATATTACTACAGCCTGACCTAAAAGTGATAATAGACCGACTTGATGAGAGGGACGAGTAAAGTTCAAAGTGGGTAAGAGGCAGGACATACAGGGGTTTCTACTCCAAACATCCAGTACAGACATAAAACAAATCAAAGTCAAGATCAGATGACCTCCATCACAATCATTTTGACAGCTCTCTTCTTTATGGTGAGAAAATGCTTCTAGGAGGGACTATCCCACGAGTTCAACTTCTTTTTGGGCCTGGGTGTCAAAATGAATTCCGTAGCACAAAGAAACAGACTATAGATATCTGCTGGAGTCTGTTTCACAAGCGTTCGGGTTTTTGTGCACCCGGGAATTAGTGGTAGTAACTGCGGTGGTGACTTACTGTAGGCCCCCGTCATTTAAAAACCAAGCGAGTCAAAACACTCAATATATAAATGGATATGGTTCTACAATGTGAACCATTTTAAACTCGAATTATTCATTAAATATAGCCTTTTAGTAACTATTTCTATGACATCCTGTCATCAAGTTAACCTCACGTTTCAGATTGTGACCGTAAGCCTAAATGGGGGAATCTTTGTCGTGGGTCTATGTTCAACAATGTCAAAGTAAGTATAGAAAACAAACAAAATGAGAACAATCGGAGTGCCATGGGAGAAAGTGGACTAACTTTTTTCTCACAGTTGCACATTAAAAGTCTTGAGAGATATCCTCTCTGTAAATCTTTGGTTGGCCACAGGTTCATATCCTGCTGCTTCCAGAAATAAAATATCAAAAAATGAAAAAAAAAAAAAAAAAAAAGAGCTCCACACAGGAAACATCTGGAAAGAATTAGGACCTCAAAAGAAGAAGACCAAGACAGGAAAAAAAGGATGAAAGCCCAACCACAGGTTACAACCAGACCCAGGTTCTGAAGAAAATGCAGAAAACCACACAATATACAGCATAATGAAAGCCATACTTTTATATTAAAGATAATTAATAAGTTCGACCTTTAGCAACTAACAATATCATTCAAGGTAGTCAAGTAGCCACATCAGTAGATGACCACTGATTTATATGTGTGCTTTTAGCAGAGAACCAGAATTAGGTGCAACACTTCAACAAAAAAAATCTTAATAATGACCTCAAAGCCTGAGCAATCCCAGAATCCCCTTTGGAAAAACTACAAGATGATGAAACATGGAAACCTAATAGTCTTCGGAATTCTTTGAAAACTTTAAACTACTTTTGTTTTTTTTTTTCATTGCTTGAAAAAGTGTATTTTTCAGTTGTTCGTTTCACCTTAGAAACGAAAATCTATTACTATTAGTGCTGCCACAAGCGGTCATTTTTTCCGATTAGTCGACTAATCGGGTCATCGGGTGGATGTAAAGCACACATCTCAACTATCATTACCTTTTTTTTCTAAATATTAATAAAGACAATTAAGAGGATAGTTTATTAACTTTTAAAGAATCACACAGCCTCTGTCCTTCATTAGTTTCTGGTATTAAATCAAAATGAAATCAAATGAGGTCGGCATTTGAAACAAGGAACTGTTTTTCACAAAGGATAAAGTTTTGGTCTCATTGACTCAAATATAAAAAAAAAGTTAATTTTTGCGCTCACAATTTGTTCAACTTTACTACAACGACTAATCTACGATTAAATTAGTTGTCCGCTATTTTAATAGTTGTCGATTAGTCGACTAATCGTGGCAGCCCTAATTAATATTCACCTAAAAAATCCAATACTGATTTATCAAATCTACTGTTTGTCTTTTATTGTACTCTTCTTCATAACCAATTAGGTTATAAATAGAAAAAGGACAAATGAATCAACAATTGATCAACTGTGTCAATTGAAAAAAAATCTGAAAGAAATGATGAACTTTTTAAATAGAAATCAAATGGATTCAGTAATTTGGTCAGTGATATTCAGCCTTTGCCTGCTACCAACAGACTGGTACAGACATTACACCACATTAAAAACTTTTACAAGAATAGGGAGGAACAATGTCAGCACATTAACATTAGGCATACTAAAAGAAAAACAGGTAAATGGGAGTGTAACAATGACTTCCCCAGCCCTGAGCGCACACACACACACACACCAACTCCTTCAAACTTCCATGAGAATAATGTACCCGTGGAGTTCCCAGAACAATGCAGCTGCAGTATCAAAGAAAATAAACTGGCTTTAAGGTAAAATATAAATGTATTGTAATGGAGAATATTGTTCTTAGATTATTTTTAGTTTTATTTTATTCAAGATAAAATGATTTACTTTTTATTATCTGGCACAGATACAAAACTTGAAAACCTAAAAAGGTTTGGAAGCATTTGTTCCAAACCAAAAATGTCACTATGAGTAGAAAGAGTCATGTCACTGTTCGTAATGCTAAACTGAGGACTTTTAGACTGCTAGCTCTGCAACTTGGAAATGGGACACAAAAAACAAGAGTGGAGTAAGCTTCTAGCCTGCAGGCTCCAGTGGACAGGATAAGGCTTCTTTGTTGAAGACTCCTCCTACTTTTGAAGAAAAAAAACAGTAGTCCCTGCTGCCTGACCTCACCCCACACAGACACACACAAGCAGACATACAGTAGAGAACAGATAGAAAAGCACCTGTGACCAGAAGACTCAACATATGTACAAACTGAAGCAAGCAAACAAGTGGAGACATAAATTATACTAACACTACTCATAAAGAATTTGCCCTCTTTTGCAATCAAATTAACACTTAAAAAATATTTTTGCTTGCATGCAGCTCCGAAAAAGTTAAATACACACCATTACATCATGACATGTCAAAGATTTAAGCTGCTTTCAAGGATTTCTTCTCTAACTTTGACAAGTTACATCCTCTTATGGAGGGAACTGGAACGTCGTCCTCTTTATATCCTCACAG
>NC_050516.1:27482959-27488459 GCF_002922805.2 Oryzias melastigma
TTAAATCTTCGCAGTCTGATTTTTGAGACAACATTTATACTCAGCCTACACACACTAAGTAGATCAACAAAAAAATCTCTTTGTAACCTCATAAAATGACTCTGAGGTGGTTATGCTGAACCCCGAATCCCACAAAACCTTGGACACTAGAGCACAGAAGGCAGCAAAGTACTGAGGAAGAATCCTCTCATGATTCACCTGGTGAAATCCATAAGTCTGTCTGCTGTGCTGCTTTGAAGTAATGAAGCCACAGCTGTAATAAGTTGCACAAGTGTTTTTTCTACATATGGGGAGGACATCAAAGTGAATGGATGTGTAGTAAATGAGCTGTGTGCTTTATTTGGGTGTTCTTAATCAACTTTATTTGTTAATAAACAAATATCTTCTACTTTTGTAGTGAAACAAGCCACAAATATTTAGAGTGAAGCCACCACCTTTGACCAACTTTATCTTGCAGGTTATTCTCACTCCAACTTTCTGACCAAAGCAACAGTTAAACAACAAATAACAATATTCACAACTTCTCATGCAGAATTTATGACCTGCAGCAGGCTGACTGTATGTTTTTATAATTCAAAAAATAGGTTTTGCTTCACTCTTTTTACTAGTTTACAAATGTTTATGGATTTAGAGAATCATGTGTCCCATCACTAACTGTGAGCCGATTTAAAAACAGCCATAACACAGTCAAAGGTTGTGTTATGGTCACGTGGTCATCATATCGAGAAAGTGCAATCACCTAAAACTTCACTAAAGTAACATTATTGAATCAGTTTAATCTGTTGAAGATTGCATATATGTAATCTGTTTAAGCAAAAAAAACAGTGCCAATAGCATGATATAGTCGTGTTAAAACAGTGAGGAACTGTACTCTAAAAAAAAAAAAAAAAGAATGCCAATGTTAGAACCTCAAATTATTTCACTTAAAGCGATTTTCTTAAAGAGCTAGAAAATATGTTAAACTAAAATGATATATATTTGAAAAAGTTACAGACGAAGCACAGTACCACCAGTCAAGTGACTTCAGGGTTTTAATCCAAATGTGGATCAAACAGAGGATTATGGTTTATGTCAAAGAAATCATCTTAACACAAGGAGAAGCTCAACAGACTTTTTTAATGATATTTTTAGAAACTCTCTTTCTGCAGTTGCCTTTAAGGTAAAGTATATTAAAAAAAGATATAAAATTTGTTTAAACAAAGATTTTAAGTCAACTCATGTCAACTTGAGACATGTGATAGCATTCAGTTATGCATGCATGGAGATGTTTAGTTATAATGTTTGGTGCTATAAAAAATCTCTTGACACAACAGAATAACACCCACAGTGGAAAATAGATTTCGACTGTGGAGGGGGGGGCGCTAATTTGCCTACAGCTAATGGATTTTTAACACAAAACAACATGACTGCACTTACTTGAAAATAAACACAATTCTTTTTTGTTATGCAAGTCCCTCTTGTGCAATACGACGGGCAGATTCCCACCAACACATTTGGTTTTCATTTAACCCAAATTAGAACTAGTTTTCTCAAGTTGTCCGCAAAAGTAAAAGTGGACTCTAGTGTGGACCAGAAAAGCAAACCAAGGTTCACCCAGGAAAGGAGTGCTGCCATTGTTTTATTTTAATAGTCAACAAATCACTGATTATTTTTTCCGATTACTCGACTAATCGGGTCATATGCAAACTGGATGTGAAGCACACAACTTAACCATAATTAGCTTTAAACCAACTAAAAACTAGATATATAGACTTTTCTGCGATAATGCTGAGTTGAGTGCCGTAAGCTGAATTTTGCCGCTGAAGATGCTAGTGCTAATAGCTGAAGATGCTGAAACTGATAGCTAAAAACACTGAAGTTGATAGCTGAAATCGCAGAAGCTAATAGCTGAAAACGCTGAAGCTGATAGCGAGCTAAAATATTAATTAAATATTAAAAATATTAAATATTTTTTAGGCCAAATTAGCCCAAATAACTGGAAAAATGCTAAGTTAGAAAAAATAGCTAGCATGTAGCTGAAATATTAGCTAAATTCCAAAATAGCCCAAAAAAACTTTATAAATGCCAAAATAGTCCAAAAAGCTAGCATAATGCCATTATAACTTTCAACTTTACTACACTCCGACTCCATATAATATAAAGTTACGACTAATCGCCTATTAAATTCGTCGTCGACTACTTTAATAGTCGATTAGTCGTCGATTAGTCGACTAATCGGGGTAGCCCTACGAGAAGGTAGATCACAATCTACTAGCTAAGGACCTGTGATCCAGTTTACTTTTGAGTGAATCAACTGGACCAAAAAGCAGAAGTGACCTAAGAGGGAATAAATAATGCTATAAGTGGAAATATACCCCATTGGACAGAATTAGATGAGAGCGATTCATGAAAAACTTTTAAAAATCTCTTTTTGTTACTCCCACCACTACAGACTTTCACCAATGAGCACATCTTCATGTACCGCTGGAAATCCATGGAGAAGTTTTAGCACCCCGAGTCACCTGGACCAGCCAATGACTGAATCTCACACTTGTTCTTCTTGTGTGTTTCACAGTTTGTCCACTTACAGCTTTGCAGCGAACAGTCGGCTCATCTTTGCCACGTGCTCGTTGTCGTCCATGTCGCTGTCTCCCTGGTCCCCGCTCAGCTTCCTCTTGGTGGGGCTGATCGGAGGGGGGCCGGTTCTGTGGCTGGAGATTGAGGAAGACGAGGACGATGAAGAGGATGAGGAGGAAGATGAGGACAGGGACAAAGACTGGATTCTGTGCTCCCCCCTCAAAGCTGCTTCACCTGTTAAGGGAAAGAAAATAATTATTAGAGGAGTTTCATGAAGTTATTTAGTTAAATCGAGCAATTTTCAAACATAATCATGCTTTGAAAAAAACTTTATCGCAGTTTTTTTTTACGTAAAACGAGGCTGCTCAAACTTTGGACTTTGTTGATTTATGCCATTTGCTGAGGAAGGCATAAACCTTTGGCAGAGGAGTATCTGGTCAGGAATGTTTTGAGAGGAATGGCTGTGGATGGATTCCACATACATGTGTGTGGTGTGAACCGCCCCCCACCACCTCTGCAGTCTTGTTCAAGTACAGAGGCCCTACAAAGTTGTAAGTGAGTGGGAGTACACGCAAAAGAAAACCAGGAAAACTACTGCTGGCTCTGTCTCCTCGTGGGGACTTTCCACTGCTTTGGACCCAAATATCCGTCTTGTTTTTTTCCCAGGCAAAAGATTATTTTTTGACCAAATAGCCCGTTTCAACAGCATTTTAACCCATAACTACCAAAATGATTTACCGTATTTTTCGGACTATAAGTCGCACCGGAGTATAAGTCGCAGGGGCCAAAAAATGCATGATGAAGAAGAAAAAACCATACATAAGTCGCACTGGAGTATAAGTCGCATTTTTTTCAAGTAATTTATTTTACAAACTGGTGGAAAAAAACGATATTACTTCATCCTGGAAGGTAAGTTATAACATTCATAAGTGAATAGAAAACAGGCTGAATATGTGTCAACACATATTCACATATTAGCATCATGAAAAAAACGAAAAGGTGTAGCATTTATATAACATAACAGTTTTATTTAACTATAGCTTCAAGAACTCATCAACTTTGTATCTTTACTGTAATTAATTGCAAGCAATCTCACTCCATATCACTAAATCTGTTAAATTCTTCGTCCTCTGTGTCACGTCTGAATAACTAAAGTAAATAAAGTAATTGCATAGATCACCATAAGAGGGCACTCTAGACTTACGGTCCATATCTCATCATTAAAAATTCGTATATAAGTCGCACTGGAGTATAAGTCGCAGGGACATTCAATCTATGAAAAAAACCGCGACTTATAGTCCGGAAAATACGGTAATTACGATATAGACTTATCTCTTGTGTTGAGCTAACTGCTTCAGTTTAAATTATTTTACATAAATCATCAAGCTGAAGAGCTGATTATTCTGAAGAAAATAATCAGCATTACCCAAAAAAAAAAAAACAATCCCACGTTTTAGCGAAGTTTATGGATGTTTGAAGTGACAGTCCTCTTAATATATCAATATAGCGAAATACCAAAATGGCATATTGACTATATTTTCCCCAACTCTTTGGTGTATATTTAGTTTTTGCAAGGCCCCTGGATCACTCCAGCAGCTCGTCCTTCCTGGCATGTTCCTGCTCGCCCTGCTGTGACCATAGCAACAGGGATGACATCATATTTTTGGCAGGGCAGGAGGGTGGCAATAAAAGAAGGAAGACTGTGACCGCACTCTGCCCAATCAGGATTTGGCAGGGACAACAGCTTATCAGTGGGTGAGGGCTCGACAAAGAGTACATCTGCGAGTGTTTCCCTGCGAACAAGAGAGACGTTTGAACTTCTGGAACCAAGACTGCATTCCCAGCAGGAAGGAAGCACTCCTATTTTCAATCCCAATGAAGTGAATCAACTGGGTATAGCAATTAGCTTAGTATGAATGAAACTGTAATGCTCAGGATTTGCTTTAACCTGAAATAATATACCGGTTATATAAACGTATAACAAAAACGTATCTTTTTAAGAGCTTTTAAAATGAATGACCTATTAGTGTTGAGTATCCCCAATAATTTCCAGATTCGATTCACAAGAGCCTGAATCGACTAAATTCCGATTTTTTTTTTCTCGATTCTTTCGATCCACTCAATTCAATTCGTTACATTTCAGTTTTGAGTTCACACATATAAACACATTTGTTTAGAAACACATAAATAATCTACTATATGTTTTGAATATATATTTAAATTAATCTGATACCGTTCACATACTGTAAAATGTATTAGTGAAATAATGAGATTGTTAATAGCATACATGGTTTCTCAAAAGGAGAAGTTCCAAAAAAAATGTTTAGATCATTAACATTGTAAACAATGTTCTGCCTCTCCTGGAGGGTGTTTTAGTTTGGCGACTAGGTGGCAATCGCACTATATCAGTAAACTTTTTTCAAGAAGAATACGCAAAAAACTAGCAAAAAAACTGTGTTACTGTTTTTTGTACCTGTGTTACAAAAAATTGTTACTTGCTTAGGCTGACTGAGCATTAGCTGTCCTATGGGAAATTCCATTAAACGTTAGCATCAAGCTAGCGGACTTTAGCTTTATGTCCAGGTCTTCCTTGAAAAAGAGATCTAATCTCAATGGGATTTCCCGGTACAATAAAGATTAAATATAAAAATAATGATGTGCTACATCGATCTCTATTTTTATGAATCTATTATTGATCCATTAAGCTTAAATCAATTCAAATTGATTAATTGATTTTATCAACCCAGCCCTATGGCCTATAGATGCTTTAAGTGCCAAATAAAATAATTTTTAGCGCTAATCATTAGTTTTGATAGATCTTTGAAATCTACATAAAAATGATGGTTTGTAAGCAGCGCACAGGATCTGTCTGGTTTTGTCAGGAAGGTCTTGTCCTATTTACATTAGGGCTGCCACGATTATTCGACTAATCGACGACTAATCG
>NC_050516.1:27488552-27499285 GCF_002922805.2 Oryzias melastigma
ATTAGTCGACTATTGAAATAATCGTTTGTGGCAGCCCTAATTTACATCATTGACAAACCACTAAAAAGTATAAGAAAAAGTAGCAAAAACAATCAAATTCTGAATATGATCTTACTAACAAAACCATTTGCTTAGAAACAAGATGCTATTTATTTAACTGTCAGGCGATTAAAGAAAAAGGAGGAGCCAGCATGAAGATGTATGTCCACTCTGGCTTTTCCCGTCTCTGCTCTCTCAGGTCATTAGGTCCACATGATCAAAGTCATTTTCCTTTGATAGAACTTCAAACAGCTTAGAGTAAGGAAGAGATTGCATTACAAACTAGAGTGAACCTGTTTTTCTTTCCATTTCAGTCGGCCTTTTTTTACCCACAGTCGTGTCTTTCTCCCTCTCCAGCATTTAAAAGAAGATAAGTCTCCACATGTCCTCTCTGGCTTCAAAACAGTAGTTATTTTAGGCAGAGGTGCATATGAACTAAATGCCTTCTGGATATACATTGTATATTCAAAGGGTCTTACGAATATAAGTGTGTTCTTGTGTGGAAGCTTTAGAGCTGAACTACTAAACATGATGTATAGTTTGCCTGAGATGTGGATTTTAAATGTAATAAATCTTTTTTTTTTTTTACAGAATGAGCAAAAAGTGGACTACTGTGAATGCCTTTGAGGTGGTTTCTAGCCCCTTTTAGTTTTTTCAGCTCAGCAACAAAGGGAAAAGGAAAAAAAAAGGTCAGCATTTCCTTGCACCTCTCACTGCCAGGTTTACAACTGATAGCCGCTTGACAAAGAGATAGCAACACAGATAGCCAACAAAGAGAACTGTCTGCAATTCACAGGATACAACCTAAAGCCAGGAGCTGTTTGGCAACGGAAAATTTGAACTTTATTCATGACATAAGTCAATATACTATCAAACACATTTATTTTCTATTTAATAAGTAACTAGAAAAATGTTACATCTTGCATTATAATCAGCTGCCATTGTGTGAGTTTAAAAACAAGAGAATTGTATTAACTAGCTGATGAAAGGTTATTACTCCCAAACTTCATAGAGTTGACCTTTTAGGTCACACTTCAGAATAACTCCCTTTTCACTGGAGCTAACTATTACCATGTCAAGGAATGAGGTTAAATGCTTTACTGTCTTTAACACCGACATACTTTACACCCTGTACACCTTTTTATAGTTGTGTCTAGTTCACTTTTACCTATTAAAAGATGCTGGTATTGACCTAAAGAAGGATTGCTTACAGAATTTGTTTGGCACCAAAAACACAAGTTTTTTTTTTTTCTTTTGTAATTTTCCAGTCCTTTTTATTTTAACTTGCGGTTTTGTTATGTTCCAAACGTTTCCAGATTCTGTTAGAAATAGAGATTAGTGCTGGAATTGCGTAATGCATTTGCAACATGTGAAAAAGGAATTGAACTCCTGTAGAATTTTGCTGCACAGTAAAAAAACTGAACTTTATGAATGGGTCTTAACTTTAACAGATGTTAGGACACTTGAAACTTTGCATTTGAGTGGAAACAATACAGTCAAATACATATATTGGCACCCCTAAGTGGCAACAATGTCAGATTAAAGGATTCAATTCTTGTTTTTGTTTTTAGATTATTGAATTAAAAAGAATTAGGACATGAATGAAAGCTTTCACATGGAATACTAAAGTTGCTCATTTATTAAATAAAACTGAGAATTTAGAACATAATGTTTTTGATAATGTGATAAAATAATCTCTTGTCTTTCATTATAGATGAAATTAAGCACATTAGTTGTATGTTTTTTTCAAAAAAGAAATGAATAACTCTCAATAAAACTTTAGTACACAGTTTTTCCAAAAGCATAAATATTTACAGTACATTTACTAATCATGTGATGCATTTCATAGGCAAACATGTTTCACTAAACCACTTCTTCAGACACTTTAAGATTAGTGTCACACCTGCACTTGCTATTGAGTGTGACCAACAACAACAATGTGCTGCCTTCAGAGCAGACCTTAAGGCTGGGACATTAGAGTACCAGTATGAGCATGCAGGTGGAATTGCCAGGAAATGTATTTGAGAGGGTGTGCTCATGCATAGAACAACAAGCCAGGACACCCATATCAACACAAAGCTTTCCCCAACCCTTTCTTTGCTTTACATGCTTGAACTTGTCTTTCTTTTCCTGCTACTGAGCTACTTTCCATTCATAGTTTACACTTTTCTTTATATGAAAAGCAGATTTTTGTTTTGTCAGATAGATTATACAGTTTTCCAGACACAGATGGGAAATTAATCTAAAAAAAAAACTACTCTTGTTGTGTGAATGCTTACTAAGTATTTATACTATGGGGATCCTCCTGCTCCTTTCCGTACGTTTTTCGGCACATAATTATTGAGCAAAATATGCCTTATGGGAAATGAATGACTCAGTCTTCAAATTTCACAATTTAAAATAGATTAGTAACAAGCCTTTAGCTATATATTTATGGGCTATGTTTTTATCTTTTATAGTAATTAAAAAAAAGTGGAGTTTAGCAAATATTCTAGCAACATGCTAACGTCTTTGGCTAATTTGTTATCTACTGAGGTTTTTTATAGGCTAATTTAAAGTTTAACTTCTATTTTAGCAACAGGCTATTTTGGGCTACTTTGGAGTTTAGCTAGTATTTAAGCAACAAGATAGCTTTTTTGGCTAGTTTGTAATCTAATAAGGTTTTTTGGGCTAATTTTGAGTTTAGCTCGTATTTAAGCAACACACTAAATATTTTTTGCAAAATTGGCATGTATTTGGGGTTTTTTAGCAATTTTCTACAATTTTTTCAGAAATTTAGATCAACTTCAGCACTCTTCCGTAGTTCTTGAACAAAATTTCCAGTATTTTAGCAAATTTAAGATTTCTCAAATAGCTTTTGCTTTTTCAGCAAATCCCTCCAGCAATTAAAGTAAATTGCATCACCACTTTCAGCAAAAAAGCTTCAGCAACTTCAGCAAAAAGCAAAAAGCATACACACTAATATTATCGAAGGTAATGCAACTTTTCAGGTTTAAGTTTATTTTGTTGTGCACTGTCTTCACCCAGAAACACAGAAGCTACAAAAAGAAAAAGTATGATTTCAGATCATGCATAAGGACTATCATCAACCTTTAGAGCTGCTCGCCTTAAAATGTTGTTGCAAAAACTTTGTTTACTCAAACTACACTAAAAGGTCATCTATATTTCAGTGTCTTCCTTAAATTATAGCAACATTAAACTTTTTTCTGAAAAGGCAGAAAATGTACAAAACAGCTTTGTCTTTTTCAGCAAAACTATAAATAAAAGTTTTGTTGCTGATCCAGTTTGGAAAAAAAACTAAGTTTAGCAATCATCATGTGCCGCTTTGCCAAAGGGCTTCCAGGCAAACGGTTTCATGAAAATGAAAAAAGCAAAAAGTAGAATTAAAAAAAAGGAAAAGCCAAAATGCCTGAGGCACCTATAAGCTGCAGAAGGTCTTATGTAGGTGTGTCTTTTAAAAAAACTATTATTCTTAGCCATCCATTAACTTAACCATAATGCTTTGCTCTGTCAACTAGTCATCCTGCCTGTTTGGGAATGGTTGATCAATCAGTCTTTTGTTCTCAAGGCAAAAACAGTTTTCAAATGAAATAAGAAAAGGACTAAATTGCATATTTATTTTTTATGATATCTCTGGAAAAAAAACACCAAAACCTAAACACAGACAATAGTAAATATCTATAATAAACTTTTTTTTTTTTACTTTCATAATATAATCAAAAACAGACATGTGTCTTCTCTATCTTGTTGAGAAGAAAACTTGTACATTTATTGCTTTGCCCTACATCTCTCCTGACATTTGATCTGACAATATGGCTATTCTGTTCAGGAAGCAATAAAAAAATTGCAAGTTTATATAAAACTTCTCTTTACTGCCATTACTGAGACCATCAAACAAGCTAATGTTTCAAAAGCACATGTTAACTAGCATTAATTACAACTGTCAGTTGTAAATATTTACAGTGCAGCTAGCAAGAAGATTAAAAACAGATGTGACTGTTAAGAACGTGAGCAACACAGTCAAACTAACCTTTCATTTCCATTTGTATAGCATAAAATAGTTGTAGAAACTTTATATGACTAGTTTTACAAGTCACTTTCCCAAATACACACTTTGCTAAACTAGTTATTTTAAAACTGTATGTTCTTTATGCTTACTACATCAGTTTACTACTTGTATTATAAGCGCCCTGCAGCCTGACTATGTGAACACAACCAGCAATGCCGAGAAAACGAGAAATACTAGAAGCAACTTTGTGGAATGACGTGAAATGCTTTTCTCCCACTGGCACAGTTCTGATGCTATGGAGGGGCAGTAAAGACCAGCAGCTTTAGATCAACACAACACGGAGCGAGCGCGAGGCCGCTTTGGGAAACATATTAATAAACGGCTTAGTCGGTATTTTTTATCCTTTGAGTTTACTCAACCCACCAATAAGGGGGAAAAAAGAGGAAAAACTACAAACTTTTCAGAATATTATTTACGCGACGTCAATATTCGAAGTTTAAAAACATTTGAGCTACATAAAGTTAGCTAAGCTAGCTAAAGTGAAATGTTGTTAGCTAAAGCGACTACTTAATAAAAAAAAATAAAAAAAAGAAAATAAAGAACTCCGACGGTGTAACGGTGTTTTTTTTTTTTTAACAACCGTATGACGTCCACAAAAGAACTCCGGTTTACCTTCGTAGCACAGAATGCCGATGTTGTTGTTCATTTTGTCCAGGTACTGGTAGTTCAACAAGTCCATCTTCGTTAGTAGCATTTATCGAGCTGGGTTTTTTAAAGGGACCAAAAAAATAAAGAGAAGAGCCGTTTTCCCCTCTCTCCTTCACTAAAGCGACGGTCGAAGAAGAAGAAGCTAAAGGCCCAGCCTCCAACTTTGTGCTTTCTAAAAAACTATACCAAAATAAAACCCCACCGGACGCAGTCTTGCAGTCGTTTCAATGATACTTCTTCTGTTGTGAGCGAATGTAAAAGCGGCGATAAAAACCCTACAAACAAAAAAAATAAAATAAAAGTAGCGACAGTTCTCCTCACAGCCAGCTGTAAGTCGACTGCACTGACACGCAGGCTATGCTTGGTATGACTCCTATGCAGCGGCGGAGGTTTCAACTGTTGCTGAGAGGAGCGCACTGAGCATGCTCACTAAATCCCTGGAGCGCCTCAGATGTCAGAGATGTTTACCACGCGAGATCAGCCTCTCCGAGCCCCACGGAGGGACGCAGAGCTGTAGCCATGCAGCAATAGTCCACTCAAAATCACCCACTACAGTAATAAAACCTCTATAAGTCACAGTTATGCATTTATTCCTGATGCATGTTTAGCATTCCAAATAAAAGCGCCAAAATACTATGATAACGTGATGTTTTCCCACTACTTTTTAAATATTATGTACTAGAAATTAAAAATAGAATAACTTTAAGTTCGTAAAATTGGCCAGGATGTATTAAAAAACCCTTCTCTAGTGGAGTTAAATACCATAGTAAAAGTAAATCCCAAAGACCCAGTGATTTCCATTGACTTTTTGATTGGCTCGCGCCTGCCCCCTGGCGTCCAACTCTTTTATTGTGGATCAAGAGAACAAAGATCTCAGTCATCAGTTTAGTTCAGGGTTCTTTTACCTCTCCATAGTGGCTCTTTGTCTAAAGAAAAATAAAATAATAGTATTTTTTTTTCAAGTAAGGGTTACAAAATCAGCGTTTATTCAATTAAGATTAGTTCATTAATAAATTAATGGGTGAGGTGCACCTCAAAGATAAACTATGTAAAGGTTTTTACATCTCTGATTACTTGAAGAGGTTTTGTTTGCCATATGCTTCCTCAAGAATACACATATTTCAAATACTAAGCAAAACTTTCTTTTAAAAAAAATCTGATCTTTTGTTAGATTAAAGTACATACTATCTTATCCTGAGCTGCGCTGGGATGATCCTGCATGGCACAAGGCGTCTTTTATTTTGAAAGGAAATCATACATGCTTATTAAACGTAAAAATGTCAAACAATAATTTCACATGTTAAGAAAAGACTAGTTTATTTGTATATTTTTTGTTTTTATTCGTGCCACAAAAGAAGCATAATTCATATTTATTACTTTAAAAATACATTGTAATGAATGCACAACAGTATCAAAATAAGACTTTGGGACTCCTACTAAGTTTTGATCAGTTGAAAACATGGCTCTTTTACTGTTGAAGGTTGCAGACCCCTGGTTTATTCCTTCAATGACTGTCATCCTCATGCATTTGTCTGCCAAAAACTTGCTTTTTATACATTTTTAACCTTTTCTATTTACCTATAAATACAAAAAAAATTGATTTAACCAAAGCACAAGTGTTTTTTTAATACAACTAAAAAGGTGTGATACATAATGTATTAATTAGGCTATAAACTTAAAAAAAAATTAAAACATTTGTGTCCAACATATTTACAGTAGTGACTAACACCCCATTTTCCATTTAAACCCTCCTGACATTATTAACTCTTCCCTTTTTTGTTTTGTACAATAGACACACACAAAGGGCCTTTCCTTTCCACTACCTTGACCTCCTACTGTAATTGTGGCCCCATCTAATTAGACCACCTTTGTTTCGATTTTCATGTACAAAGAGAACCGAGTTCAGTCAGAGTCCATGTTGTTCGTCAGCTGTTACCACAGTTTATGCTGCAAGTTAGAAGAGCACCTAAAAAGCCACTCAACTCGTTTTCTACTACGCACTAGGCTTTATGGGAACAACTTTACTAATGGAAATCAATGGGAGATTAAAGCTGAATTACAAACACTGACCTCAAATGTATGGCCCACAATTTATAACTTGATTTGCTAACAATTTCTGAGTCCAACCAAGAAGTTCTGACCAAAGTACAAACATGTTTTGTTATGTAACAAAATGTTTGAATAAATTATTGGCAGCAGCAGAAGATAATCTATAAAATAAACAGAAAGAAACTACTGAATTGTGACAACAAAACAGTCAATTTAATATTTTTACCATGACTGCTGAGTAACGTGTCTTACACCTGATTCCAAAATTTGAAAAGCAAAAAAACTCTATAACACAGCTTCATTGTACTAGTCTGGTATTTTGTAAGATGAATAAGTACACCAAGGAGATTAATGGTTACACAAGAACTCTGTAATATTCCAACTCCACTGGGGAAAGGAGTTACACTATTGTGAGAAACATATTTGACATTTACAATTTGTTGTTGTTTGTGTTTTACATTTTTTTTTCTAGAAAATCAAAGCCCTGACGATAAATCCTGCATGTATGAAATATTCCACTTTCATACTTTTGCAAAATGTCCATAGACTTACAATTTCATAAATACAAATCAGCCCTCTTAAAGTTTCTTCATGTATGAAGTTTGACTGTTTCCATAATCCACACAGATGAAGCGCCACTTCTAATTCCCTGTGTCTGAACAGGTCTGGGCTTCTCCTGTGTGTGGTTCATAACACTCCACAAAGCAGGTGTGGTGATCCACAAACACACTCTTTATGTTGTGACACAAGTCTCTACACAAGAAAGATCACAGATTAGAACAAAGAAGGAGCTTGATTTGGTTTTTAACTGATTGTCTAGGCGATACAGCTTTACAGAAATAAAAACACATATATATTTAAGATTTTACAATAGTTTGGAGACAAGAAAATACACTTAAAAAATGTCAGAAATCTGTGTATTTTCCATGAATGAAAACATAACCTTAAGCAAGACTGAAAAGAAAGTCTTAGTCCGCCGGCAGCGGCGAACAAAGGTCAAATCCTTGATTACTTTACAAGACTCCAGCTTTGTTTTATGGGGGCATAATGGGTCAAAGACATTTATCAACTCTGAAATTCGTCTGTGTATGAGGTACGAGGATGTTTCCTAAACTGCTCTACAGCCCTCGAGGCTGTCACTGCTTTCACTATCAGTACACCATCAAAGTCAAAAGTCAAAGTCAAAGTTACTTTATTTTTCCGGTAGGAACTTCCTTTGCTGGTGGGAGCACAAAGCAGAGTCAAACAATCATCAGTAAAACAATTAACATTTTTCTAACAACAGTAAGTGAGAGCCAATAGTCTGGGTGTCAGTGCATCAAGTAAGTTTATTATACATTCCTCCCTGTTGATTTTCACTCACGCTGTCAGTCAACCAAACTATTTAGTGCTAAACACAACAACTTATCACATCATTAGAGTTTTTGGATGAACAAATACTATAAAACTAGATACATGGCATAACCTGCAATACTGCTACTGTGAAAGCTGTAAGCTGAATGTGGCTGCAGAAGATGCTAGTGCTGATAGCTGAAAATGCTGAAACTGATAGCTGAACATGCTGAAACTGATGCATGAAAATGCTGAAGCTGATAGCTGAAAATTCTGAAACTGATAGCTGAAAACGTTAAAGCTGATAGCTAGCTTGAAATGCTGAAGCTGATACCTGAAAATGCTGAAACTGATTAATGAATTCTTGAAACTGATAGCTATCTAAAAAAGCTGAAGCTGACAGCTGAAAATGCTGAAACAGATTCCTGAAAATGCCGAAGCTGATAGCTGAAAATGTTGAAGCTGACAGCTAGCTAAAATGCTGAAGGTGATAGCTGAAAATGCAGAAACTGATGGATGAAAATGTTGAAGGTGATAGCTAGCTAAAAATGCTGAAGCTGATTGCTGAAAATGCTGAAACTGATAGCTGAACATGTTGAAGCTGATAGCTAGCTAGAAATGCTGATAGCTGAAAATGCTGAAACTGATGGCTGAAAATGTTGAAGCTGGTAGCTAGAAATGCTGAAGCTGATAGCTGAAAATGCTGAAACTGATGGCTGAAAATGTTGAAGCTGATAGCTGAAAATGCTGAAGCTGCTAACTTAAAATGTTGAAGCTGATAGTTGAAAATGTTGAAGCTGATAACTGAAAATGCTGAAGCCTAAAGCTTGCCAAAATGCTCGCAAAATGCCAAATTAGAAAAACAAAATGAAAAAAAAGTCTACTTTGGCCAAAACAGCTGGTATGTTGTTAAAATATTAGCCTAACTCAAAATTTGCCTTAAAAACTAGAAGCATGTCTAAATTAGTCAAAAACAGCTAGCACATTGCTAAATTAAAAGCTACAGCCCAAGCCTTAAAAAACCTAGTAGCTGCAGAATATTTTAAAGTTTGAATGGTGTCTCTAGCTGAAAGTAGATGCAAAAGTACACCGTTTTTGAAAGATTTGAGCAATTTCTCATTCCCAAGGAGCATATTTTACTCAGTGGCGGGCCGTCAGGGCCTGCAAAGCCTTCTCTGCTGGCCTAAAAATATCTGAATCACAGACTGATATTAATTATTATTTATTTCCGTGAATACGTATTCTATAATTCCAAATGCTCTGTCTTCGTCCTTTCATTGCTGTCTCCCTGGTTGCGCTGCTTCCAGACGTGTATTTTCCTATTTAAGCATTAACCAATCACATTGCAGCACCATTTGTTGCTAGGGTCAAAGAAATCTGCCCGGAGGCCTTCACAATCAGTTCTGCGGGCCCAGTAGCATAAAATAATTGTCGACCAAACTGTTGCTTCAACCAATCAGATTTGGAGTAGGCGAAACCAAGGCCAGCTAGAAGGCCTTCGGAAACGTCATCATTTTCACGAGCTTTGATTGGACAGCTCGCAGCTCGCTCTGGTTCTGCGTTATGTGCCGGACACAGGTGCAGAGGAGCGGCGTGTCAGGTTTGAAGATGTTACCAGTGGAAAGCATCTCATCGTCTGATTTTTGGTGGAAAATGAATGTCTGGGTAAAGTTGTGGCACAGTTTTGTCTGGCACGGGTAAAGGAGTTCCGTGACTCCGTTGAGTGGGAGTGAAGCTGATACGAGGAAATCTACGAGGCCCCTGAACGCACCACGGGCGCTCCGAGCTCACGAAGAGGTGCAGCGCAAAATCCTCGCGTGCACTACCAACAATATTATTTTCCAGACACAGACCAGATTTCAAAATCACAAAAACTGATGTTTGTCACCCTCCTGGACCACAAGAGGCTTCAGGAATACCAGAACATTTCCCGCATGCAGCCTTTTCCAGCTCAGCCACGGAACACTTTCCATCTGCGAAACGCACGGATTCTGCATGACAGAGTGATCGAAATCTTGAGGAAAGAAAGGATGGATTTTGTGTTTAAATAATCTGGATTTCTGGTGAGTAAAATTTTACTATAGCCCTACATAATATTGAAATTTTATCAGGTTATTTTTTATGCTTTTGGTGTGTGTGTGGCAGCTGTACCTGCAGTAGAAGTTTTATTGCCATAAAATAGTTATTGAGGGTTGGATTGATTCAGATGGAGCACTACTGAAGGCCTAGGTGTGAAATGCACGGCCCGCCACTGATTTTACTCAGTATTAAAAAAAAACTATAAAGTTTATGAATACCAAAAAATACAAGCAGTAATATCCCGAATGAGCTGAATATTTTGATATCAAGATTGCTTAAATCGTTGAAAGCGTGATTCAGTTTTAACGTGCCAAAAACATACAGAAAGATGCAGGAGAATCACAGAAAAGTGAGTTTTAAACAAAAGAGGACCACGTTAAAGTATTTATATCAGATTCTACAAATGTATTTCATAAAATCTACTTCTGCTAAACACTTTTAGACTAGTTTTAGAATGAAGTTAAGTTTTGCTTTTTATAGTGAAAGTGTAACCAACTTTCCAACAAACTAGTTTCTT